>NC_081536.1:23777713-24050213 GCF_030273125.1 Centropristis striata | reverse complement strand
CAATGTACTGCTGGTTAACATTCAGTCTTATAATGAGGCAACCTGTATGAAACCCTAAAACTGAGCAGTAACTCAGCCTCAGTCATTGTGTAACCCTGGGCGATGCCTTTCAACTTCCTCAGAGGTGAATTCTTACATAATTCTCCTTCCAGCGGAATCCTGCAGTCCTCATTACGGTCACAGCTAGCAAGAGGAAGGAGAGGAGAACTGGATCATTTGTTGATCAGCAGTCATGAATCTCAGCAGAATGATAGTGGTACACACCCTGTGTTGTCTTGTTTACACTCCAGCATTGCAGCAGGACATCATTTTATTGTTATAGCTATGCTTGTAGCCTCCCTTATGAGTGGACTTCAAATATCTCAACATCAAATTAATGAATTGTCATTCTTAAGACTATGCTGATCCCTGTCTTTTCTTCTAGATTATATTTAATGTCCCATTCGTGGATGTCAGAAGCGTAAAGCTCTGCGTCTGAAAAGTGAAACCAACATGGAATTGCCTGAAACCTGCATTCTTTTTATTGGCCAGCAGGGGGTGACTCTAAAGAGAAAATTAGAGAAAATGACTACTTCTCACTTAATTTATTACCTTATTAGTAAACATTTTCCTGCTTAGTTTATGGTATCATTGCTAGTTTTAAGACATCTTAAAAACAACATGATGTTAATTTTGTAAATTATTACAAAAATGTTATTTAATTTTGTAAATTATTACAAAAACATTATCAGTTTCTTTCCCCAGGTTGTTGCTCTGATGACACCCTAAACAGTCACAGACAGACAGACAGAACAAATAGAGACTCTCAGCACCTCTGTGCCTGTAAAAAGACACTTTACAAATATTTATTTCTACCACTGCACTACCTGTGCATATTTTTTCACCAACCTGACCGTACACATATTTTGTATATGTCTTTTTTGCTATTTTTGCGATTAAATGTTTGTATATTTGTATTTCTTATTCTTGTACAAGAGCAAGCAAACCAGAGTCAAATTTTTTGGTATGTGCGCATGTACCTGGCCAACAAAGATTATCCTGATTCTGATTTTGGTCCAAGTTACAGTAAGGGAGACAATAAAACAGGTAATGCTTTAGGGAGTGGCTACCTTGTGGCTGACAAGTTGAAAATACCTTCTCACAGTGTGTTTTCAGTTCATGCAAGTTGATTGAAACATTTTTGGTGGCATAAAACTTTCTTTTTCAGCATCCGGTTGTACTTCAAGACAGTCAAAAGACACAACTGGTCATTTTGAACTGGCAAAGCACCTTGCTAACCAAGTTAGAGACTTTGTTCTCAGCTCCTCTCACCTCCAATAAATTAAGATGGTGACCGTCACAAAGTCTTGGCTTCAAAACCACAGTCCACAACCCAATAGGTGTTGTCCTGGTGGCCTAAAAAAATATTTTTTTTTTTTAAAATTTGACCTCTTTAGCCCACTCCTCATCTTGTCTTGGGGCTAGACTCTATATTAGCCACAACAAGCAGAGCATAGGCCTACCTGAATCTCTTACTAAACTGTTGGTGGTTGAGTTGCATTGTGGGTAATGTAGGCATAAGATTTTGACCCAGAAAAACAATGTTTTCTCTGGCTCTGCTGCATATACTTTGACACCTTTTTGTGCCTAATATTGATTATCTTTAGTTTCTAATGGTACTTCATCAGACTTCTTACTGTTTTGTTCTGGCTCCGTTGCACCAAAGATTCTGTGAGCTCTCTCCGCTCTGAACCCAGCTCTGTGTGAGCAGCTGGTGTTCCTGCAGCACGACACTGCCCCCTGAGCGGCTTGATGCCCCTTCTTGGTATAACTTTTTTCAAGATGTTTTTCACATGTTCAGGCCACCTACTGTGGTTAGATACTGTCCTTGAGTTTGAAAAAGCCACATTTGAAACTGTTTACACCATCTGTCTGTCTGTCTGTCTGTCAGTCTATCCATCCATCCATCTATCTATCTATCTATCTATCTATCTATCTATCTATCTATCTATCTATCTATCTATCTATCTATCTATCTATCTATCTATCTATCTATCTATCTATCTATCTATCATTTGCAGCCACCGGGCATATTGGATATGTTTTCTACTTTGGTATTGTGACACATGTCCACTCTGAAAGCAAAAGGCCCATTGTATTTGCAGTTGTTCAATCAACTCAAATCATTTGGGAGAATGTATTCACATGGCTTTGAAGATTAAAAGGCTTTCATCTTGCTGCAACAAAGTCGGCTTTAAAATGCTATCAGCATGAAGCAGCATTCCCTTCCCTAACGAGGTCTGCAGAAGGTCACATGTACCACCCAAATACAGCCAAACAGAACCTGGCAGCTCGCATAAATGTTGGTCATGTTGCCATAGGCTGTGTGACACCTTATCAAACACACAGGTGGTGGCAGCTGGTCATGAATCCTGCTTTTTTACAGTTTTTCTCAGTCGCTTTGGTACATTTCTCAGATCAGAACTGAAATTCTCAAAACTACCTGTTCAATCTTCACATCATTGTGTCACTTGTGCACATCAAAAAAGCAGTTTCTCATTTCTTTGAGCAAGTTGAAAATGCTTTGGTACATCCATGCAAATGATTATGTACAATTCTCTTCTGTTTCCTACATTATCAATTGCTTATGTCATGTTGATCAAAATGTATTATCATGGGTCTCTGTTGAATAGTCTCACCACCCACAACATTTAGGCATTAGTTCATAGCATAAGTCTTTACATGCAAAATGGTTGAACACGTTGTCATAACATGTCAAGCATATTTCTATACATTTCCATGAGACTTTTTTTCTAAGCCTGTCCTGAATTGGTAAATTGCTCCCAGATGAATCTTGACTTTCTCAAACGAATCAATCAACTGGCAAGTATATACGTATATAGTCGGAGCACAACACAGTGTTACAATTTCTGAAAATGGACGGACAAGGAATTGGACGGGGTCAACAGCCAGCGAGAAGAAGAAGAAGAGGAGTGAGGCTGCGTGGCGGAGGACTTGGGAGGCAAAATAGAGGAAGAGGCAGAAGAGGCCGAGGACATATGCGTGTTCCTGATGAAATAAGAACCACACTTGTAGACCATGTTGTCAATCATGGGCTTACAATGGCCGAGGCTGGTCGAAGGGTGCAGCCAAATGTTGGGAGGACAACTGTATCCTCAATCATTCAGACTTTTCGTCAACAGAACCGGTATGTAATCTAACAATAGGCACTGTACTGTAATACTGTATACTTTCTGTAATGCTTCATACAATATTACAGTATTCCACTTGCATTTTACAATATTCATTTAGTATACTTTATGTAAACAGTGACATTTTATCTTACTCAATTTTGTGTTTTGCATTACTATATGTCTTCCACATAGGACTGCAAGACAGCTTCACAGGGGTGGCAGAGGGCCCCTGAGGCTATTTGCACCATGGTCGTAGAAAACAATGCCATAAGACTAAGGGAGATACAGAGTGCCATTATAGAAGACAACAACATCTTTGATAACATCCAAACAGTCAGCATCTCAACCATTGACAGGGTGCTGAAAAGACACCAAATGAATATGAAGCAGCTGTACACCGTTCCATTTGAAAGAAATGACGAAAGAGTGAAGGACCTGCGCTACCAGTATGTACAGGTAAAACATGAATGAGCATGCAGCAACTGTACCTCACAGTAAACATGACAACATTGTATAGTGATATACAGTACAGTAATTGTGACTTTTACACATTTGCTATGGCTGTAGAAAAGAAGATGCAATATGTGCTGTATACATTTGATGTAACTGTTGCCCAAAATGAAAATGCATGTAATTCATTAAACTCTTTGTGTCTTCTGGATCTAGCGTATAATGGAACTGGAAGCAAGTGAACCACCGCACAGCTTCATCTACATGGATGAGGCTGGCTTCAACCTAACTAAACGCAGAAGGCGTGGTCGAAATATCATCGGCCACAGAGCTACAGCTGATGTGCCAGGCCAACGGGGCGGGAACATAACCATGGCTGCTGCTATCTCTGAGAATGGTGTGCTAACGCATATTCCCATTATTGGGCCATACAACACAGAGCATCTTGTCACCTTTTTAGACACACTCTACAGGGATCTCATCCCTGAAGAAGAGAGGGGCCAGACTGGAGATGACCTGCCAAAGTATGTGATTGTTTGGGACAATGTCAGTTTCCATCGCTCCAACATCATCAGGCAATGGTTTGCGGCCCACAACAGGATGCTGATGGAGTTCCTCTCACCCTACTCCCCATTCCTTAATCCCATTGAGGAATTTTTCTCAGCGTGGAGATGGAAAGTATATGATCGCCAGCCACATACACAGATGACCCTTCTGGCTGCCATGGATGCAGCGTGTGATGACATCACAGCAGATGCCTGCAGAGGCTGGATAAGACACTCCAAAAGATTCTTTCCACGCTGCATCGCAAGAGAAAACATTCGTTGTGATGTGGATGAGAATTTGTGGCCCAACAGACAGGAACGTCAGGAGGTGTAGGACGATTGCGCTGTAATTACGGCACTGCATGTACAGTTTTCCCTAAGGAGATTGTCCTATGTTTACATTTCTACTTTTGTTTTTGTTTTTTCTTTGTGCTATGCAGTGCTGTCTTTTCTTTTCTTTATCAGGAAAAAAATAAAAGCGTAAATGTGAATCTTGTCCAGTCTCTTTCAAACTCCACATACACTAAGGTGTAACCTACAATTTACAATAATTGTCATCAAAACTTTAGCCATAGTTTACATCAGAACATCCCTCCAGAGTACACTGTTATATTGACAACATGACTAAGCAATTTGACTGTCTTATCCGTACACAATGACACAAGGACTTGTCATTCTGATGCACTGACATGTTCATTGACACGGATATTTAGTTTTGAGAGATGAACTAAGGATTTTGAGCAAGAGAGTGGCTTTTGCAGGTCATCCATGGTGTTTTGCTATTTGTACAAATTGTTTTGAGAAATGCACTTACTGTTTTGCAAATGTCGAGGATGATTTGAGAATTGTACCAAAGCGACTGAGAAAAACTGTAATCCATTTCTTTTTGTAGCATTTAAAAAAATATTTGTTTAATGCAAAAGCTTGAACAGTTTTTATTATGTTTTGTGCATGCAATCATTATAAAGCTGAATCGTTTTGTCAGTTGGATTTTAGGGTTTCCTCGTGCAAGATGATGTGTGTGCAGAGTTTGTTGTCACATCAAGTTTTCTGTGAGTGTGATGTGGAAACTTGAAGTAGGTGACATCTTGTGTCCCATAGATCATACAATGTTACTCAAAGCAGGTCATTTTTAATGTTTTTATATATATTATGTGAATGACGCAATCTTTTTAGATGGTGACAACTCGTTTAACAATTCATTTGATATAGCTCAAAAATTCAATCATTTTTTTGGTTAACATAACATGGATATGAATTAGCTAGTAAAGTTACTGCTAGCTGTGGTAATCCATTGGATTTCATCACAGGAAACTATTCTTCTATCTCTTCTTTTAAGCCTCCTGATGTTCAAGAAATAAGTGACTATTGATGAACTAAAAATATCTTCAGCTGGCCATGGTGACATTTCTGCATCCCTGGTTAAACAGGTCAAGCAGTCAATTTTGCAGCCACAGGCTTACATTTTTCTCTGTCTATGACAACAGGCGTTAAACCAGAGGATTTAAAAGTTGGCAAAATTTTTCCTCTGTTTAAATCCATGTTGTTTTAATAATAATAATAATAATAATAATAATAATAATAACTAGAAAATGTCCTCTTGGGAAATTCTGAAAGGGCCACGGGGGCTACTGCCGGTGTGTGTACACTATGATGAGACTCTTCAGAGATTTCAAACTATGCCCTTTAACCTCAAAATGTGTGTGTGTGTGTGTGTGAGTGTAAATTAAAATCACATAAAGTTACCTGTGTGTGTGTGTGCGCGTGTGTGTGTGTGTGTGTGTGTGTGTGTGTGTGTGTGTGTGTGCGCGTGCGTGCGTGTGTTTGAAGCATGTGTATGCATGAGTGAGGAGTGTGAGTGCTTACACGCATGTGTGTGTGTGTATCTGTAACTGTAATCACATCAAAGATCAAAGGCAATCAGATCAAAGCAATCAACAGAATTAACTGACACCTGTCAGTGACAGCAGCCATAGGTGGACAGAGGTCCAGAGGTGGACTGGAATTTCTGGCCTCGAACAGAAAGCATTTTTGGCAAAACATAATACCTATCATTGATCCGACTTCACTTTGAGCGTCTTCACTTTGAGTTCTTCCTGAACTTCTACAAAAATTAAAAAATAGCTTTGTTAGAGCGATCTAAAAAAAATGTTCCATCTTCCTTTTTTCCGAAATCTTCCTGCGTTTTTAATATGGGACCCAATGAGGCTGTTGGTGGTGTTGGTGGCGCATCTGTGCGTCGTACGCCCAAACTATAACTCTGACAGCTTTACCAGAGGATTGTGAGTGAGAAGACAAATTTTCCTACATTTCTATGTATAAATTATTTCTGTAGAGTGGAATTTGCGGCCTGGAGCGCAGTTTTCAAATTTATTTTTTGACAATTTTTTCTCTCCCTCTACACTCTGGCGATGATGTCACACACTGTGACACGAACATTCCGTGCAATACACACCCATTATAATCTCAGAATTTCACCAAAAATGATCATGGTCATTGAACAGGGATTGATAAAAAAAACTATATGACCTATCGAAACGTGGATTATTCGTATTCTGTAGAGAAAAGTAATAGCACACCGATCCCGATCAAACCGCACGTTTTGATATATAATTTGTCCTGCAACTCTTCAAGTTGTAGGACTAGTAGCGGGACGAAATTGCGTTCGGAAGAGGAAGAAGAAAAAATCCACAGTATAACAGTAGTGCACGGGGCTTCGCGCCCTACAGTTATTGCTGTATGGGACCAGTGCTCGGTGCGATTGCCCCGAGGCCCTAATGAATAATTATAGACCCATTTCTATTTTGCCATGTTTTTTAAAAATATTAGAAAAAAATCATATACAGAAGGATCCTTATATATATATATACATATATAGTAATTCAATTATTTACAAACATCAGTATGGTTTCTGGAAAAATCACTCCACTTATATGGCTTTGCTTCATTTTTATTGACAAAGTTACCTCTGCATTAGAAAATAATGAATTACTCTGTAGTGTATTCTATTCATCGACTTTTCATACTTTTGATACAGTCAACCATCATATGTTATTGAAAAAACTGCTTAAATATGGTTTTGACAATGTTACATTTGAATGGTTAAAAACTATGTCTCAAACAAGACAATTGACAATTGTTTGTATTAATGGATGCTATTCCAACAAAGCTACACTACTTTGTGGGGTCCCACAGGGACTTATAAAATGTCTCAAATATTCTTTCTTTAATAATGTTTGCAGATGATACAACTCTAGTGGTATAGTTTTAGTTTTTTGTCAAGAAATGTCTTGCATTTAATATGTTTCAAAGCCTTATGTTGCTTCTCCTGCTGTCCTTGTGTGGGTTGATACGGTTGTTTTTATGCTGTCATTTTGGCTGCAACTCTCTTATTAAAAGGTTTTTGACATAAAACGAATGAATACAACGTAATGAATTTCATCGAGAGGCGCACATGTTGAACACTGCAGCTTGAAAAAGGCAGAAAAACACAACACAAAACTGGATTAAAGTGAGCACCTTGTCGCACAATGTTTGACTTTTCAAACTCTTTATACCCAGGAATAGTGCTGTGACCTTGTTAAATTGAAGATAATAATTAGATTTCACTGCCAGGCTCTCTTTCTGTAAAAACCTCAAGACAGACTCACAGGATCCTCTGAGGTCAGCTTTATTTAACCTCCCAAGGCATTAGAGAGGAGCCTCCAACAGAGGAACATCAGAAATATTCTCGTTGGCTCTGTAGGAAGAGTGCAAACTTTGCACTTAAAAAACTGTGATTTTTGGTTCGTCTTCTTTCTTCCTCATCTCTCATTATCTCTGTGCGACTCTGTTTCTTTCTTTCTTTACTTGGCCTTACTTTTCCTCCTTGTGTGTCTATTTAATTTTAAATATGAGAACACCACATCCTGTTGAACATAATAGTCCGACTACCATGCTGAAGTATTATTTGAGACAAGTAATTTTCACTTTCTATCTGAAGCAGTATTGAGGAAATGTTATGTGACTTAAAGATAGCACTACGTTGGAGCTATCACACTCTGTTCTTTGGGCCTTCCTGACCTCAATCACTTTGTCACACTTCAATTAATCAAAACACACAATATGGCTGTTTGCTTGACTGTCTGTCTCACTGAAAATAAAATAAAAAATTAAAAGCCTGAAAAACCTCTCTTCTCTTCTCCACTGTTCAGGCTTTTTATTCTGCTCGGTCTCACGACCAATCTTTTTGCCTGCCTTTAGAAAGTCATGCAAGAATCAAATAAAGGCTTTTTGAACACTCAACCCAACAAAGTGCCAGACTGAAAATACTGATTCTCCAACTAAGCAGTGAGAGGTAATATCAGTTTTTCAATCTTTTCTAACAATACAGTGAAATTTAGTATGAAGTATATGTTTGTCCTGGAATGAGCGCAGAGATTTTGTACAATTTCAGCCGTTTCACAGCGTTTTTTGCTCTTTTTACATTTTACTCCTGCAGCTCTATGGAATCAGCACAATCATGGCTAAAAATGTGAACAACTCAAAAATTTATTTTGTCCCGTTTAACACAATTATAATGACATAAATCATTCAAAAGAAAGAAGAAAGTTACATTTTTTGATACTGTGTTTGCAAAAAATTGGGTCTCTGTGCTATACATATTTTATCATTTACATTTTTACAACCTCTACTCACAGCCTCTCCTGTCCTCTCCTCTCTCCTCTGTGTAAACAGATTTTCAGTGAATATTTGTGACGTGTCCATTCATCTCAGCAGAAGCAATCATGGCTTCACAGTGTCCCTGATAATATTATTTATTGTTTTTAACAGGATCTAGTTATCACAAATATTATATACAAATATCACAATTTTAGGCTTCCTTTTGGTTGCTTTTTCTAATGGAAACATTTGAAACCGATTTTCCGTTCAAGGACTGTCGGAAAGTTCAAACGCTGACGATGATCGCGTCTTTTTCTCAAATTTCTTTCTGCCATAAATTGTGCATTTTTTCGGCAACTTCTTACAGAAAACATGCTTTTCTGTTGGTGGGGTTAACATCTTACATCAAATAGTTTGGGTGGGTAGTTCACACATAAGGCTTGAGAACAAAACACTGTGTGGAGAAGGCTTTTACAGAGCAGTGTTTCCACAGTTAGCTCCATGTGCACTCACAAGCCGACGCTTTAAGGTGCTCTTACTTCACCTTCGCAGACAGCTGACAGCTTCAGAGGAGTCGGATGGAAAGGCCGTAACCTCTGCAAAGTTCTCCAGCTGAGCAGTGCTCTGACCTTGGTCACTTTTAGACGGTAATTAATTAAACCACATGATTCCTGACTTTCTGCCCGGCCTCTACCTGCCTGTGTGTGTGTGTGTGTGAGTGTGTGTGTGTGTTAAACATGTGTGTTAAAGAGGGGGGATGCTTCTGTTTTGTGCATGTGTTTAGGAAACGATGAGTGTGTGTGTGTGAGTTGCATCAGACTGAGTGATATATGAGGATGTCGGAGTACAGCAGGGCATCAGCCGACAACTAGGTTTCTCACACTCTCACACACACACACACACACACACACACACTCACAGAGAGCTAGGTCAGCAGTGAGGGGCCTCTGAGCCAGCAGTAGGTTAAAGTCTTAATGACGGACATTTCTCTCCGGAAACTTCTTTCCATATGTCACAGGGAAACACACTCAAATCATCATTTTTTTTCAACCTTGTTAGAGGAGCTTTTCTGGCTTAAGACAGCATGAGACAGATAGAGGAGGAGGAGGAGGAGGAGGAGATGAGATGAGACGACAGGAGGGGTGAGTAAAAAGGAGAGAGAGACAGAATTTTTTGTTTTTCACAACCTGCCTGTGTGCTTCTTTGCTTTGTCCTCCTTACGGATGAGAGGAGACACGGCTAGGGAGGACAGGAGAGCTCATGTGACAGGAGGAATGATAAAAGATGTAAGATTTTCCATAATTCACAGAAAGGCATATTTCCTTGATCCTCTCTGGATTACAAGAACCAGTGAAAAACCTGGAGAAAGAAAGAAATAGAACAATAAAAAGGACAGAGGAGAGGAAAGAGACGCGTAATAAGGGCAGGGTCGATCTTCGTCTATGTTTTAATCTATATTTTAAGTTCTGTTTTGTGAAGCTGCAGAGCGATTCTACATCTCCCTGCGCCTCAGACAGGATTATTCTGATGGATGACGCATCAGAGCATAACACCTGTCATGGAAAGCAGCTCATCTGACAAAAGCTCATCTGTGCCACAGGAGAAAGAGCACAGAGACTGTATCTAACCCGCTACAGGCTGATCCACCGCACACTAGAAACACTTTTTAAAACTTTATCCCTGTGTATTTGTATTAGCATGTACAGCACTGCGATTGTCAGTATGTGCTGGTAGGAAGATTTTATTCAAACATGAAATCCTGTGCTCGATGATGCAAGAAGGGCCAGAAAGTGGCAAGAAAGACTCATTTCAGGCTCAATACATCTAATCATTCTCCTTACTACATGAAACTACACAACTATGAAATGAGAAAATAATGTTCGATTGTTTGTTTCTTGCTTCTGCTGTCTGATAACTAAAAGGGCACTCAGCAGGACCTCTCCCATATCCGCTCTGTGATTCAGATCTGCTTCAAAATTGAACGGGTTCTCTGCTGGCCCAGGCTACACCTTCCAACCAAGTTTCAAGAAAATTCAAAAGTGTTTTTTCCAGAATCCTGCTGACAAACAAACAAACCAAACAGAACCGGAAACATATTAACCACATAACCAACCCAACCCATAACCAAACCATAAATTCCAAATTCCATTTTGTGAAGAAGTCTGTGAGATGTGAGCAAAACCTTTGGAAAAAACTTTTTTGGAATATTGCATCCTAAACTTAGAAGAAGTTTAATAATATATTGTAGTCACCGGATCAATTTGCATAATTAAAGTGATTCTGCATTATAAGTTCTCTGACAAAACCTTTGTGGACATTTGACAAGTCTTTCCTTGTATTAAATACTGAAGACTTTTTGTGTTAAAAAGCCTTCACACCCACCCAAGAGTTTCCAATTATATTAGACCTCGACTCAAATGAAAATTGAGTGAATTCTATTCTGACTCACTGGATGTAGACTATTGCAATAAGCCTTTTTTAGCCAGAATTCTCCTTTCTGCTTACTTCTTATTTATTTTTTTGCGAGCACCAGCCAAGGATGATTGTGATTGGTTCAAATATAAACAGGCTGAAACTGTTTCACCCTTATCTAAGAATGAGAATGGGTTACTTTGGGTTTATTATATAATGTCTGAAAACTCCACACTGCAAAAAAGGGTGTCTAAAAACAAGATAAAAACACTAAATCTGAGGGACATTATCTTGCTGCATGAACAGATAATTTCACTTGACAAGATTTCTTAAATTAAGATGGTTGAATCTAGAAATAAGCATGTTGTATACATATATATATACAAACACTTATAAATACAAAGTACACACACACCAACACACACACATACGCATCTGTAGCATTTACATAAAATCCCCCCATTGGTCTGTCTGTCTATCTGTCTGTCTGTCTGTCTGTCTGTCTGCTGATTTGCTTATCAGCATATATGTATGGCCACACAATAACCCTAGTCATACCTACTAACTATCTGAAATCAACGTAAACAACAACTGGTGTTGTAAATATCTACTCTTTATTTTTATTTTTTAAATTATTTACCTTATTTTCTGTTTAAGTTGTTTGACCTTTTCTTGTTATGTAAATAAAAATAAAGTTGTCCTCCAAAAGTGGGGGGGTGGTGGTGGGCCAAAAAAAAGAAGAAGAAATAAGCATGTTGAACGCTTAAACTAAGAAATTAACTCTTAAAACAACATACATTATCTAACACTTAAACACTAAAACACTAAATCTAATTTTTTTTTATCTTGGTAAGAAACAAATAATTTGCAGTGCAGTGTAAATTATTTGTGCTTATTTCTAGATTTAATAATCTTAATTTAAGAAATCTTGTCAAGTGAAATTATTTTTTATCTTGTTTTTAAAAAACGCTTTATTGCAGTGCATATACCAATCAGAGTAAAAGCAGTGTAAGCTGACCCATCAGAACACTTTGTGCACACCCACACTTACACAGCCCTGAAATATAGTAGGATTACGAATAATAATAATAAAACACTTTATAAGGCAGTTAAAGACAATGTATTGCTATTGTAGTTATTTTGATGATTGATACTATGCCTTTTTTCATTAAATTCTAACTGTATAGTACACTTAAAACAGTGTACACAAGAACTACGGACAGTAAAAGCAATAAGAGTAAGAACAATTTCTGTAACAATATCAGTTTATAGTATATTGATTATGCAATGTAAGTGGATTCACTGAGGTATAACATTGGATGTGTAGACTCTAATCTATTTTCAGGGACAAAGACATGTACAGTGCTTAACAAATTAAGTATTAAGTATTAAACCGGTGGTTTGTGCCACAGCTGTCCTAAATTTACAGCATTAGTGATTACCAAAATCACTTTATGTTTCTGTAATGGTTAATACACCAGTATGTAGAACCGAAATGTTAATTTTAATGGTAAAATATAATTAGGGCCCGAGCAGGACGACCTGCGAGGTCCCTATTGTTTTCCTGTTGGTTTTTTTTATTTTTTTTTTATTTTCTTGGTCCCAAATGATTGCATTTTTCACTGCCTGAACATACCCCAAAACTCAACAAAATTTGAATATAAGTCACACATGGCGACATTTTTTTATAATCTATTGTCATCCTGAATTTCAACCACTAGGTGGCGCTATAATAAAGGAAAGTGCGTTTTGGCTAATAAGTCCCATATACTTCATCGCACATTCAAAAACCTATGCTGAATCTCGTTATTATTGTTATCTATTAATCTTTTATAATTACTGTTTTACAAAAAATACTGTAATAAAAAAATAGATGTACTCATGAAAAAAGGTATGTTTTAAATGGTGAGAAATGTTGTTGTTCCATTGCATATAACAGATTAGAAAAGCCATCACAATTCCTACTTTACCTGCATTATTCATAACATGACTTTATGGAAAGACTCCAGAATCCTTTCTGCTTTGTACATTTTTCAAAGAATATTACAAAAACAATCTTTATCACAGCAGTCATTAAACCACATTGCTGTATTATGCACCTGTTAATTATAATTGCTTGTTTGTTTGTGACTCAGTAGAAAGAGAGAGAGAGGAACAGAGCAGCAGTTGTTGGAGGAGGAACAGGTAGGAGAGCTGCAATGCACTAGATGAACTTTTTTTGTTTTGGTGATACCTGTTTAAGGGTGCAGCTCACATAATCCTCTCGCAGGCTGACCCCTCTAAAGGTCAAATCCTGCGATAACCCCTCAGAGGGAGAGAAGGTGCAGGAAGAACAGATTAGTGGAATAAACTGGCAGACGGGAAGAGAATAGAAAAGAGGAGAGAGGTAAAGAGCAAACAGTGTTTACAAATGGTTCTCTGGGTTTTACAGCAGAGTGTGAGGGGAAAGAAATTTATTTTGATGAATTGCCCGTGTTTAATTCCAGGGCACAGTGGTCATGCTTTACTGTGCCCTGGGAGATTTCTGGGATATGTATGCCCTCGATACAGAGCAAAATAAATAACATAGCCAGACAACAAAACTGCAGATTGTGTGTGTGTGTGTCTGGAAGTATTGGCCCGCAAACAACACTTAGTGGTTTTATCTGATTTAGTGTGTGTGCTGCAGTATTTCTCTGCACTTTGGAGATAAATGCCTTGCTCAGGAGCAGTTTCCAAGAGAGTACAGTTTCTTGTTTACTTCTTCATCAAAAAAACAAACCAACAAATCATCGTCGGTTGCCTCCACCGCTCTATCTCTGTCTCTCTCTCCCAACATTGTCTTGAGCAGTTGCTCTTTTCTAACATTTGCAAGCTGAACAATCCTCTCAGACGCCGCCATCATTCAAAGGATAACGGTGCCATACTGTGTGACATGGTAAACAATTGCTATAGATCACGGTTGAATATGAGCAATAAACACCTCTTGAGAAAGAAAAATGTGTTGATTGGAGTCTGAATGACGTGTGATTGGAAGAAAAAGAAACGAGCAAAGACCCAGATTTATGACTCAGGGCTTTATCACACATCCTGTTGATTGGTCTAACTTGTTGGTTTCTCTGTACACACTAGATTTCAATTGTCCCTCGTTCTTTTGTAACTCTTTACAACTTGTTAACAGCTTTAACAGTCTCGAAACAGTTTCCAGGAAGCTTGATTGCCGAGGAAGGAAGCATGTCCATCTGTGAGTGTTAAAAACAAGTGCATAAATGGCTCAGTTGAGGTGTTACTCTCCTCATACAATGTTTTTTTCTCTCTTGTTTTCTTGAATGCTGACATTAATTCTCTCCCTGTAGCAGTGCAGATTTTTCTCTGACCAGTCTGTCTCACAGAATGTAGAGCGTACATTTAAACCTGCCTATTTCAGAAGAAATTGTCCCTCCTTCTGCTATCTGTGAGTTACCATTTGTAAGGGTAGAGATACAAACAATCCTGAATGTTTTTTCCTTTAATGTGGAATAATGATGTGTTCAATCAGGCTTTTTGCACTACATCAAAGTGTGGAGAGTGACTGGCAAGCCAGATTACTCCCTGACTTGTAAACTCTGGCCCAGTTGGACTAAACTCATCTCAATTATCTTAGTTAGCGCTAAAACCAGCATGTAGGAACAGTTACTCAGTCCACAATCATGTTTAAATTACAGAACTGCTGATTGGATTTGGAACTACTGTCAAATAACAATGTATTTCAATGGAACCACTGGGGGTTTCTCTGGTGGAGATTTTTGCATTTTCAAGTTCAATATGGATAAACTTTAACATATCCTAATGACCTGAGGGACTGAGAGAGTCAGTCTAAAATCCTGCTTCTTGGTCCACAACCATGTTAAATTACTGAACTGCATTTTGATTTGGAACTGCTGTCAAATAACAATGTATTTCAATGGAATTGATGAAATTGTTGGTTTCTCTGGTGGAGATTTTTGCATTTTTTTGAGTTCAATATTGAGAAACTTCTACCTTTTTTATTTTGACTGACCTCTGAGGGACAGAGAAAGTCAGTAAGTCTAAAATAATGGAAGCTATCCAGTTTTGTACAACCCAAGTAACAGCCTTCCTCTTCATTTCATTGAGCCACAAATGAAAGGAGCCACATATAAAACAGCTACTGCTGCATCACAACGCATCCAGCACCACCTATTTCATAAGGAAGTCTAAATATATTTCACTGGGTCACCTTCTGGTGTTCCAGGGCGCCAAAAGATGAGTCTATTTATCTGAAATGCAACAGAAGAAAATGAGAGCTCCTTCGCTGCCAACCAACTGTTGATTAAATTTTCAATCGAGCTTTATTACATGAGGGGGGCTTTTGCTTTTTAACATTTTTCTTTATTTTTTTTATTTATTTTCTTTGTACACAATGGAGCATGAAATCCCGTTTAACCCCTTTACTCATCATCTCCTCTGTTCTCCTGGCCAGCTCTCCACTCATCCACTCCTCTCTCCCAACTGAACTGATTCACTATTTGTCTAATCAGAGCAACAAACACACACACGTGCACACACATTCCCCCTCTGGTGTACAGCAGTGATAAATTAACACAACTACACAATTGACATTATTGAAACCCTTTGTGTGTGTGCATCTGTTTGTGCTTTTAAGGTGTGTGCAGCTCTATTTGCATATAAACAAGCTCACACTTTATAATTATAAGAATGTTTCTGTGCCAACATGCAGGTATGAAAGTGCATGTGTGTGTGTCACGTGTGTAATAACAACTGTGTGACTACAGTGATCAGTATTGAGTCACACACTTTAATATGCACACACACTCGCACACTCAGACAGCTCATTTAATCCATGTACCAACACAGTCAGTCAGGCATCTGTAATTTATTGAAATTTATGACAGCATGGTTGTTTTTTTGTTTACAGGTTGCTTTGTTCCATCTGTCACCTCTCTGCTTTATCTGCAATGAAGTTAATTGACAAAAGTAATACAAATGGAAAATGTTTTTAAAAAGCTTCTGTCTGTACAGACCAGTGGGCCAAAACTGGACTTCGTTTCTGGTACAATGTAATAAATGTCATGAAACAACCTGCAGAGTAGATGTCTATCTATGTAAATGATATGTGTGATGTCAGAACATGACTTTATTACAACAACAAAAATCAGGGATATGTTAGACCAGATTTGGTTATATATAACTGGTGATATTATACCTTGACACTGCTTCATAATACCTCATGTTGGTTATACCATCAACTTTATCTTTTTTTAATTAAGCTTAACTTGCTCTTTTTACTAAGTCTGGCTTATTATATCAAACCAATGCAGATAAATGTGCATTTTCTCTGATAATTAGTATAAGTAAACAGTAGCCAAATACAAAGTAATCTCACTGGTCACTCAGTTGTTTGCCGTGCAATTTAGCACTTTTTTGGCCTCCATATTGTCATGCTTGTACGCATGGGACTGTGTGGGTATGAATTCTTTAATTTGGGCTTTTTTAAATATTTGATATGGTTTTTCCTATTTGTAGATTATTTATTGCAGCATTATTCAGTTGTCTGTCATTCTCGATTTCACAAGATCAAGAATGAATCATGGACCAGAAGACCACATGAAGTCCTCAGTTCAAGTACAACTTTGAATCCACCAAACCATACGACCACTTATATCGTCCACTTACATCCATCTCTCAAATATGATACACAGGAGCATTTCCAGAATTCGGCAGGAGATCAACACCCCCTCATATCTAAACATTATATCATAGTTTTAAACATGTCACTAATGTTGCAGATTTGTTTAGAGGTTTAGGCAACAAGACTACTTCCTTATGGTTAGGATAAAAAAAAATATACATTGTGCGTTTCCAAATAATTTTCCTTAATGATGGCAGAAGACTCCTCCTCATATCTAAATGTAATGGTGGCTGTTCCGTCATTAACACTGTAATATGGTTTCACTAGGTTTAGGCGACAAAGATACATTGTTAGGGGTTACAAAAGAAAGTAAGAAAAGTAAAAAAGAAAAGATGCATCTGTCTGAACTGCAGTAGTTACAAACGTGACATAAAACATGATGCACAAAAGTTAAGTTACGTAACCTCACTGACCCAATTACAACACAAATAAATCCAGCACATCCTAAGTCGACCTTAGTAGTCCTTTTCATACGCCATATCCTCACATCTCCTTTAGCTTTTACACTCGGTAAAGTGAATGAATGAATGAACCTTTATTGTCACATCCACCTTGACACTACTCATAAGTACTACAGCCACTAGAGGTGCTGCTAACTGCTAAATGCAGATATTCTTCAAAAATACAGCTCCTAAAAAGGTTTGATAGACACTATAATAGCATTAGAATATAAATTTACTGAAAGAAGAGAAAAATAGATCAACTGTAGGCCATTCTGTGTAGTAAAACACTTCTTTTGTATCACAGTATGAGTTGAAAAATCAAATCAATCAATCAAAATTGCTTTATTTATCCCTGAGGGTAAATTCAGCTAGTCTGGTAGAATCTCTGTTAGAATGAGACAGCCTGATGGCTGTAGGAGAGAAGGATCTTCTGTATCTCTCCGTCCTGCAACGGAGAGAGAGGATCCGTCCACTGCTGTTTTTTTGGTCTATAAAGGTTTTGTGTAGCGGATGATCTGGTTATTTCAGGATGGCCTTGAATGTGATTTCTTCTAATGCCTTTTCTTTAAAAGACTCCCAATGTATGTCTTTTAAATGATTGCACAATTAGAAAAACGTTTATGACAGCCTGATTTATGACTATATGAGGCAATATGGGCTGTTTTTTTGCGACCTTCAGGCTCCAGAAATGCTTGGAAGGCTGCTTACACACAGACAATGAAACCCTTCCAAATTGGGTGGTAGCGGATTTCATTAATATGTAGATATTGTGTTGATTTTGTGCATCTGTTGCTCACATTTGCATGTCCTCTGCTAGACCCAAATAAATCACATCTCTTTAATAAAAATCCCAGAGAAAATGAGGTTGTACGTGGGAGCTTTAGTCTTCAGAGATTTGTGTTGATGATAAGCTTAGGGCGCACCTATCAGCCCTGGTGAAAATACACAGCTGTCTTACTCCTGGCTTGTAATGAGTTATGCAAATCTCTGCCTTTTGTGCTCATAATGATACTCATAATGATGGGCAAGAGAATTCGAGCTACTGCTCTCATGAGTATCTGAATTTGCCAGCTCCAGTTCGATCTGAAGCCCAGAAAAAGTGACGACCCCTCGATCAAAAGAACAAAAAAAAACATGAAGCCAGCTTTTCAAACAAAGCAACAGGAAAGGAAAACTTCTGTTTCTGGGCTCAGTTGTGTAAAACATTACTGTGATTTCCAGCAGAAGCTTGAATCATTTGTTGATCTCCCCGAGGAATATTACATATTATACAGCATTTGTTGTCTTGTGCCTCTTTAGTTTTAGCATCTATTATTCATAGAGGCCTTCCACATCCTTTCTTTATAGTGATTTCAGAAATTCATAAAAATGTCTTTGTGAGCGTTTGACGCCTGCTAGGGTTCAGACTATCTGACACACATGAACAACAGCAACCTGCTGGGAAAATGTGTACTGGACATAAATTACCCAAAGCTGTTCTTTTTGTTTTTCAAAATTCAGCCAAGTACAGCCAGCTGAAGGATGTTGGACTGATTATTATCCATCAGAATGCATGAGGAAAGAAGTGTCACATACGCAGCTTCAGAAGCTGGATCTAAATATATATATTTTTAAAAAGGTCTCCGATGTGAAGAGAAAAGTTGTTATCTTCATTCTTTTTTTTGCTTTTCTGATCTCCAGACCTTTTGAAAGCTGATGGCTCAAATCAGATCATTAAATCCAGAAACTGTGAGGGCAGAAATTAATTCAGCATCCCACCATTTCCTGTTTGAGTGATAAATGTGAGGCATTTCATTCACCCTCCGTACACCTTGTTAATTTCTACATATTTTTCACTGGTTGTGTGTCTCTGCTTTGATATGCTCAGGACTGTGATGTCCCACTGTGCTGCTCCCTGCTGTGCTCCGAGCGCGTCAGTATGTATGTATTCAGATATCACGGTGCTTTCCGATTCCCAGTTTATAAGAAGGAAATAAATAGAAGGCCTGGAGGAAAGAGAGATTGTTGGACGTTCTTATATTATAGGTTCAGTTACTTGTTTAAACACTATATTTATATATGCAAAGGAAAGATTTTTGTCATTCAAATAAGTTAAATCAGCAAAAGATTAAAGAGACTGTTGCAAATGTAACATATTTAATTTGAATTGTGGAGATGATGTCCTGTTGCAGCAGGAATAAAATGTTTGGTAACACTTTACAATAACCATCATTTATAAATGGTAAATAGACCATTTATAAATGGTTAACATATAGTTTATTAATGTTTAATCATCATTTATAAACAGCATATAGACCATTTATAAATGGTAAATAAATAATTTATTAATGTTAAACTATCATATATAAATGGCAAATAGATAGTATATTAATGTAAGTTAAAAGTTACTTTACCATTAACAAACGTTAATGATTTGCAAATGATACATATACCTTTAAGAAATTGGTTGTAAAACATTTATAGATTAAATATGTAGACCTATTGTTAGAACTTTGTAAATGGTTAATTGGTTTATACACCATCAATAAACATTACTTTGATGGTTATTGTAAAGTTGCGACTGATGTTTATAATAATAATTAAATGTTTAAGAACCTGTTTATAAACCATCAATAAACATTACTTTGATGGTTATTGTAAAGTTGCGACTGATGTTTATAATAATAATTTGATGTTTAAGAAGCTGTTTGTAAACCATCAAGTAACATTTATTTGACTACATTAAATATTTTATTGGTGTCATTTATGCACAAATAACAGAACTGCAGTAGATTTTAAACTACAAAACTTTAAACACATTTATGAACAAACCCTAAAGTCAATGTTGATTTGCAGCACTGCACTACAAATAAACAGGGTGGAAGAAAGAGAGAGACATAAAAAGGTCAACACAACAGATAATCGATAAAACCTTTATTAAAAAAATGTAATTGCCATGCAAACATTATTTTAAAATATTTAACATGAATGTGAAACAAAAAATATTTGCTGGCCTGATAAAAGAAAGAGACACATTAGAAGGGATTTGGTGCACCTCTAATTTGACAAATGTTCTTCTTAAATTGAAAAACAAAAATAACAGTGAAAAAGATGTAACAGTAGCCCATATTCTGTATAAATAAATAACATACAGTGGTTAATGGTCATGTTTAAACTTTTTGCATAACATATATAACTTCCAACATCCAAATACAGCTTCCCAACCTACTTCTGCTCCCGCTTGTTGTATGGTATGAGCTTACCCACCGCTTTATTTTTAGCTATTTTGGCCCTGACTTCTGCATCATTTTGAATCATGTATTCACATTTGCTGACAAAGTCAGCTATCTTCTCTCTTTTATGGAATCCTGCCAGAAGTTCTTCAAAATTATCTGGGCTAGGATGAGGAGTAGTTGGACTCAGCAGATGAAGAGGAGGAGGTGGCTGATGAGGGGGGTGCAGATGATGATGACTCCTTCACTACAGCATTGGCTTGGCCTAAAAAGAGAAAATTGTGTAGTGTAAATAAAAATAATAATGATAACAACATAACAGTGTTTACAGCAAACAATGTGCTCACACTTTCGAAGACATGATAGTAGGGCTGCTCAAGCGGATTGGGAATTGTTTCGATTTGACTGATTCTGCTCATCAGATCCAGTTCTTATTGAATCTTAGAATCTCCAATATGATTCTAATATTTTTGTTGGGGGAGAAAATAATAATATTTACAACCAAATATAATAATAATATCATGAACCAAAATTAGGTTTGAATCCCCAAGTATACACTCCAAATACTGGACTATCTTTTTACAACTTTTTGCAAGAAGATGATTATTGAATTGAACTAATTTGAAATAAATTGTTTATTAATGGCCAGTATGCATCATGAAATCTTTGATCCTTTTTAAAAAAAGTTTAACTTCCAGTATCTGTATTGAAAATTGGAGCAAAAACTATCAGTATCAAATTGTGTGGTATCACCCATCCCTTGTTGAAAGGCAGCATGTTGAAAGATGCAATAAAATGCTATTTCTCTGGAAAGTACGGTTTAGATTTTAATGTGTGTGTGTATACCAATACTTAGATGTTAGTATAATAGTCAGTGTTGTGCAGTTTCTAGATTTATGAACACTCAAGTACAATTTGACATAAGCTTAGGAATACAGTGACATTTGTAGTTTTGACCAATACTAAAGATACTTATCTAGTATATTTAGTCCATGTGCTTCACTGCAGGCAGTGTTCATATGTTTGGAAGGACAAAACTTATTCTGATACTGAGATTAGGATTAGGTATGGAGAGAAAGACGTTTTGAGGTGAAGGAAAAAAACTTACCTGCAACTTTTTGACGAAGGGAAGCCATCTCCTTTTTCAATTTCCAGATTTTCAGTCTCAGCAGATTTCTTAGCCTTTTTGCTCATGACTGCTGCTGTTGGACTCCTAACTGAAAATGAGAGAAATAAAGTTGAGTGCATCTAAAATCATGTTGAAAAAAAATGTTATGTTAAGTATATGTCATAATTATGTGAAAAGCTGGTTAAGGGAGTTGGAACAAAAGTAGAATATTAGAACATAATGGGAGATAAACTGAACAAGGAAGGGGGTAATGATACTGTACAAAATGTAGATTCTATACTTATTCAAATTCTGAAGACAACAATTCAATGTCCAATTCTTTAATGTTGTGTGTTAAACATATTCATATTACGGAGTATGTATTATACTACCAGGCCTAACAACTTTTCTGTGTGGAACCCTGGAATGGGTAATAAAGAAAAAAATAAGTTTAACAACACAGCACGTAACTGTACCCCACATCAGACAGTTCTTGGCTAATATTCTATCAAAATTTCACATGAACTACTAATATAAATGATCATGATATGTTTCCAATTAATTAACTGGTGTGAAACTAGAGTCTAACTTCTTATCTTTCGAACTGAATATTGTTTTAACCGTTAGCCTCGGGTTTACCAGAGTCTGCTAAAGGACACTAACGCCGGCGAATTAGCCGTGTGCTAACTGTATCCCACATTGGACACTTGGATCTCGGTTTTCGGGGGAAATTGTAGTTTCTGGGTAAGCCAAATAAATATCACTGTTATCAACCATCGTTATCTACACACCCGGACCGTACTTCTGTCCTTCACAATAAAATACAGTAAAAATAAAGATGTACTTTAATGCAATGCAGATGCGTCTGGTGATTGTTTGTATATATATATATATATATATATATATATATATATATATATATATGATTGTGTCTACAGACCCCCCTCTGCCCACCTATATTTTGGTCTTTTTTAACAGATAAACATTAGCTAACTTACCGACAGTGTGAGATTTGTCTCCTCTGTCAGCATCAAGGGTGTCGCTGGAAATATAAAAATCATCTTCGTCATCTTGGATAGCGTTAGTTTCAGTCAGGTTCTTGCAGTCACCGCCATTGCTACTGTCGTCCGCCATGATGCTAACGTCGGGTGCTGTTGGCTGCGTTTTTCCTTTCCACGACGGCAGCGTTGCCAACATGTCTTCTTTTAAGGCTTTTCCAGATCTGGTGAAAGGTCTTTTGGGCATGGTAAAACAAAATGTTACTGAAAAAATCAGTCAAGTTGCATGCACATGTCAGGAGGCTGTCGTTGGAAAGAGACAGGTCCGAATAGGTCTGAATCATAATATGCATGAAGAGTGATGCTGCGTTCAGTGTAACTCGGAGGTCGTAAATTCCGATTCCGAGTAGGAAAAATAAAATAACAGCCGGTATGTTTTCTCAACCCCCAGTTCTTCGTATGGCAGAATTTCACCATGGAATCACCCACATCATTAAGAAAAATAAACATTTTATTACTTTTTATGAATTTTAATGATCTCAACCTCCGACTTTGTTACTCGAACGCACCTAGGTCTGGAATTGACGTGTTTCCCACCTCCGACCATACACGAACGCAGCACGACCTGTACTTCGCCTATGACCTGTGACCTCATGGCACACTTTTGGCGCAAACAGGAAGTCTGAATAGCTCAAGCCAGGGCCGCTGCCGTTTAACCCAAGCTCACGTATGGAAAAATGCCAGGTTTAACCACTGAACTGAGGGAGTTCATTGAAGGCTCTATATCTAAAAGAAAACGCCTGGAACTTATACAATGGCTACAAAAAAGAAAGCTTCTCAAAAAGAAAATGAACTGCAACATTTGCCAACACAAAATGAAGATGAGGGACTGCAGTCGTGGAGATTTCTATAAATGGTAAGTAAAGTTACCCAATCTCTCTTGAATTTACTTAATCTGCACCAGATTACATCACAGTATTAAGTAATTCGTTTATTTATTTATTCTTAATGTATTTACTGCCTTATCTGTAAATAAAAAAAACAACTACTATTTGTTGTTCTATCTATGTACATGTTTTGTTAATCCTTCAAAACTGTTAATTTTTAGATTGTCAACATATTGAAACAAATTTTTGGAAAGGTCTTAAACCTAGATCACAGCAATTATGGTTTATTTTTGAATTTCAGTGGATCACTCACGAGTAACTGTTGTCCATAGGGTTTGTCAACAGAGGACCAACCACAAAGGCATTGTAACAAAATCAGTGCGGCACCAGTCTATCTTCAGCAAATCCAAGATGAGCCTTTCCAACTGGATGAGATTCTTGTACAGGTATGGAAATAATACTAAAATATCTACTGGATATTTTAAAGTAAATTAAATTAGTTTAATTTTATGTTTTAATGGTCAAGTGATTACCATACATTAGGCATACATCATCATGTGAATAACTACCATTTCTAATATATGTTCTATTTGAATATTTTGTCAGTACGGACGTGGAAGAATGGTTGGTGGGTGGACACGGAAAAAGTGGGTGTTTGGAATTCTGGGTGTGAAGCTCAGAGGACAGAAGACAATGCCTGTTCTCCGCTTGGTGGAAAGACGGACCAGACGAGAGCTGATCCCACTGGTTCTGCACCATGTTCGGATGGGATCTACAATACTGACTGATGAGTGGCGGGCCTACCGGCAGGCTCTGCCTGACTTTGGATACAAGCATTATACAGTCAACCACAGTGTGGAGTATGTCAATGCTGACACAGGCTGCCACACTCAACACATTGAGAGGGCCTGGAGGAGCTACAAGGAGACCATCGGGAGACTCCGAGGGAATCGCACGGAGGATCTACTAAGAGATCACCTGATTATGATTGAGTGGAATGAATGGCTGGGTAAAAAACACTATAATGGTCCATTGGGACGCCTGCTCCATGATAGACAAATAAATTATGCCAAAAAGGCAACACTTTGACATTCCAGAGTTTGTGATGTTGTTCATTGCTTTGTTGTGTATTGTTAATTTGTGGAAATATGGGGTGAGTAGACAATGAAATATTAAATTTTAAAGTGCAGTGTGCCTGAATATTGTACCATGAATTAATTTTAAAATTAAGTTGTCATTTTTGAGTTGTAATCATAGACTGTATAAATAGGTTGTAATCCTATTCTTGTCTACCACCATGTTTATCTGTTGTACAGTGCTGCATGTTATTGACTCTGTTCATAAATTTGTTCAATACGATGATCAGACCCTATTCTTTTATCAATGCAAAATAATCACTTTTAGATGACCAATAAAAGAAGTCAAATAAATGTTACTTGATGGTTTACAAACAGCTTCTTAAACATCAAATTATTTTTATAAACATCAGTCGCAACTTTACAATAACCATCAAAGTAATGTTTATTGATGGTTTATAAACAGGTTCTTAAACATTTAATTATTATTATAAACATCAGTCGCAACTTTACAATAACCATCAAAGTAATGTTTATTGATGGTTTATAAACCAATTATTAACCATTTACAAAGTCTACATATTTAATCTATAAATGTTTTACAACCAATTTCTTAAAGGTATATGTATCATTTGCAAATCATTAACAAATGTTTGTTAATGGTAAAGTAACTTTTAACTTACATTAATATACTATCTATTTGCCATTTATATATGATGGTTTAACATTAATAAAGGATTTATTTACCATTTATAAATGGTCTATATGCTGTTTATAAATGATGATTAAACAATAAACTATATGTTAACCATTTATAAATGGTCTATTTACCATTTATAAATGATGGTTATTGTAAAGTGTTACCAAATGTTTGCATGGGAACATAAAGTTCAGATATTATTGGGGTACCTTATTATACTTTGAGAAAGTTAAGACACTGATAAGAGACTAAATAAAAAAAGAAATGTCAAAATTAAGCAGCAAAGGTCGTAATATCCAGACTTTAAGTCGCTAATATGCAAAGATGATATCATCTTTCATCAAACCACCTCTATCTCATGAATGCCCATCTCTCAAACCCATTACCTCCATTTTTATAATGCAGACAGATAACCCTGATGACATCATCAGGCCGCCCCTTTAAATGTAAAAACATAGAAAAAACGTGACCCTGGTGATCATTATTCTGAAATAGTTCTGCAAAAAGTGATGGGATAAGACAGATACTTGGTATCATTTAATACAGAGGACAGTGATGACCTCAATTAAAAACAATCTAATTAAAATCAACTTAACTCCAAAGTCCAAAATAAATCTTAAATATGTTTTATCTCAAAGCAATAAAAAAAATGTCAGATCCTAATGGCTTTTAAAGACACTTCAGATGTCAACAAACTCAGAATTTTAGTCGTTCCTTTAATAAAAACAGACTCGTGATGACATTTCAGATTGATGTTTGGTAAAAAAGAGGGAGAACACAAGCTGACAGGTAAGTTTCATATGAGAACTAACAGGAAAACATGATGAGTTTTGTATTGAGTGAATATTTTAACATACACAAATTAGTTATCAAGATTCTACTTAAGTTCACATGTTTCATTTCTTCTTGTCTGAAGCTTTGCAGATGACTTTATTTTTCAGAAAGGTGTGTAAATATTAACGAGAGTCACTTTACTGCAGATCTCTGTATGAAGTAAAAAGTGAAATCCACTAGTTTCACACTAGTTTTTGTAAGTGTGCAGTGTTTGTGTGCATTGTTTATGTGTGTGTGTGTGTGTGTGTGTGTGTGTGTGTTCAGGTCAGTGTTGCAATGTATTTTTAGCGCCGGTGGGCGACCATCAATAACCCAGACGTTTTAAGTCAGTCTTCAGCCATCTATCAGGCTCGTGTGCTGCCCAGGGCTCGAACCCACGACCCCCTCATTTGTCTTGCCACGTTTCCTGCTCTGACAGTCTGCCAACCCCCACTTAAGAACACACACACGCACACACACACACACACACACACACACACACACACACACACACACACACACACACACACAGCTGTTGAGCTGTTTTCTTGCCTCACAAATTAAACTTAAACATGAACTGAACCTGATGGTGTGATTGTGTTTTCACTTTTCACTTCAAGTTCTGAACCAGACTGTGTGTCAGACGGTGTGTGTATGTGTGTGTGTGTGTGTGTGTGTCCGTCTGTCTGTCTTCATTACACTCAATGACTGCTTGTCATTCAATATAAATAATTTCTGCAGCACTCTTTATAGCATACCTTAAAGTCAACAAGGCTACCTTGTTAATAATAATAATCATAAGCGTGTGAAATGATTCATGTATAAAACATGTATATTCGTTAAGATGCACTTGCACCTTGATAGGGGTACTTTAGCTTCCTTTCTCCACTCCTCATCTCTACAACAGAAGTGTAAAGTCACTACAACACATCTGTAAAATGAACCTGTGATAGCTAATACACCTGATGTCCCACTGTTGCATTAATACAATGTTCTTTACACCCTAAAACACGAACATATGCCACACAACAAACCGACCATCCATCCATCCATCCATTCTCGTCCGCCTATCTGGGGCTGGGATGCGGGGGCAGCAGGTTAAGCAGGGCATTCCAGACATCCCTCTCCCCAGCCACAATGTCCAGCTCCTCCTGGGGGACCCCGAGGTGTTCCCAGGCCAGGAGAGAGATATAATCCCTCCACCGTGTTCTGGGTCTTCCCCGGGGCCTCCTACCAGTTGGACGTGCCCAGAACACCTCTAACAGGAGGCGCCCGGGAGGCATCCTTACCAGATGCCCAAACCACCTCAGCTGGCTCCTTTCGACGCGAAGGAGCAGTGGCTCTACTCCGAGCTCCCTCCGGACGTCTGAGCTCCTCACCCTATCTCTAAGGCTGAGCCCAGCCACCCTACGGAGGAAATTTATTTCAGCTGCTTGTATCCACCATCTCATTCTTTCGGTCACTACCCAAAGCTTGCAGCCATAGGTGAGGGTTGGAACATGATGGACCGGTAAATTGAGAGCTTTGCCTTCGGGGTCAGCTCCTTCTTCACCACAACGGTCACGCTCATCACCCATGAACAAGACCCCAAGATACTTGAACTCCTTCACTTGAGGCAGTGCCTCTTTCCCCACCAGGAAGGGCCAGTCCACCAGAACAAACCACACACTGTAAAGTAACTTCATCTGCTTGCAGCTCTGTCGTGCTATACAGTATTTACATTTATTTAACGCTTTGTTGGCTATTTTTGTAGCTTCGTGCCCAAAGTGTGGCACCCAGAAATGCCATGAACACACTCAAAAAAATAATACTGCATAAACTTAACTAAACAGTGCAACATATTTACACTTAAAAATATTGAGTTGATTTGAAAGCTCTCAAATTGGTTAAACAAAACATGAGTAATGATTAAATTTAATTAATATTTTCAAGTACGTCTAAATGAATTGACTTGGCTTAATTACCACATAAATATAATTGAAATATTATGTTAACCATATGGAAAACTGAGTAGAAATCACTAAACAAACCGAGTAAATATAATTGAAAACATTTGTAGGATATAACTGCAAATTTGCTTATGATTTACTTGAAAAAAATGTGTTGTACTGACTGATTTTACACTCATTGTACACTTATTATTATAAATATTTAAACCATGTAATCTGTGAGTCAAATATTAATTTATTTTGAAGAAGTAAACTTAATTTATATATGGATATTTTACACAAAGATTCCTGTTGGAGTTCTACTGATGAATTTTGATGTAGTCAACTCAAATACTCATCATGATGATTTTTAGAGTGAGTTTGCTAGTTTTAGTTTTTGTAATGGGGTATTCGTTGGGTGGGAGATTAAAAGAGGTCACAGTTAATTTTGCCTTTATTTCCTTTGCCTGATCCATCTTCATTATGTATGAAAAAAAGATGAACACAAGGGACATTTTCACGATAATTTTAGTTAGTTTTGTAACCACAAAATACAGTTTCAGTTAGTTATTATTGTTTTTTAAACTCTCATTTTTATTTCAGTCAACGAAAATGTTTTTTCAATTCTAGTTTTCGTTATTTCGTTTCCTTTTTGTAAAATATAATAACCTTGTTCCCTAGCCCCTTACGTTAACCCTAACATGAACCTAACTGTAGCCTTTAACCCTAAAATAAAGTGTGAAATCTCCAAAAAGCCTTGAAAGAAGTGAGGACCGGCTGAAATGTCCTCACTTTGCAAAAATGTCCTCACTCTGTTGGTTAAAAACATGTTCCGGTCCTCACTATGTAGGAAGTACAAGAACACACACACACACACACACACACACACACACACACACACACACACACACACGCACACACACACGCACACTAAAGCAAAGACAATAACAGTAACACACATCAAAACAAGTAGGTTTGCACAGATGCTCATGTACCAATCACACACACGTGATGCGCATTCACAGTTAGTCACAGACACATAATGTTCACATGCAAGTGCATATTACACACACACACACACACACACACACACACACACACACACACAAGGAAAGAGTGTGTGAGTGAGTGTGTGTGTGTGTGTGTGTGGACTATGGGCTATTACTGTCTCTCTTCAGGACACAGTTACACTCACACACACTGTACACACTCTCATTTACACACACACACACGCACACACACACACACGCACACACACGAGCGCAAGTAATCTCTGTCACACACACACACACACACACACACACACACACACACACACTTGCTCAGAGGGAGCATAGGTTAGCTGCTGAACTGTGGAAAGGTTCAGTGAACTCTGACTGTTAATAACAAGAGTCCACGTCAGATTTCATTTCCTGCGTGACTCTTTGCCCTTCCTCTGTCACTTTTTCCTTTTTCTGTCCTTTCCTCTATGATTTTCTGCACCACTTATTGTCTGGAGTAAACCCTCCATCTGTAATTTTTCACCTATTGTGTGTTTTTCATGGAGTTATTCAGACAAATAAATGGAATATGTGCTGTCTTGGATTATATAAAAAGAAAAGAATGTCTTTTTTGCTGTGAAAAACTTGCAGCAACTGCGACCGAAGCTTTTACAGATTTAAAGTTTATCGAACATCAGACCTGTAAATAAGTTTTAAATATCCATGTTAATAATTAGGCAGTTGTCCATGCATAAAAGGCATGATTATTAGTTTCACTTGGGCACTGACATCTCTATTCATACATTTCTGAGTTGGGCTTTTAAGTGAGAAGAAAATTAACTGTTGAATAAAAAATAAAGGAAAAATATTGAATCATAATTTAACAGCAAATGAAGCATAGGCAGTGTGACTGTGAAGCTTTTTTGCCTGAAATAAAAGAACACCACCTGGTTCATGATGTGACACACACACACACACACACACACACACACACACACACACACACACATATATACACAAACCTACTAATAAAATCTTTTCCAAGTCACAAGAAAGATGTTATTTTGTGACTTCTCATCTGACTCCGTGCCTTATTAAGTTATTGGTAGTAAAGTGGGTCGAAGTGTCGTGGCTGAGAAAGCCAATTATCTCCTCCCATCCTCGGAGACCTGTCTTTAATTATCAACTTTTTATAACTCGGGTCTTAATGATATAGCCGACGGTGTCTGTGTCTCTTGATTGTCTTTCTGTCTGGATTTCTCTGTCTGTGGTTTGATAACTCTGTTTTATGACAGCCAGAGGGGTGTGTCTCTGAATCTGACACTATAACCTTGTTCTAACATTCCATTTCAACATGTGGCTCTGCTTCTGTCTGTCTGCATTCAAAGAAATTAATACTTACCCTCTAAAAAAAACCCAGAGAAGATATTACTTTTTAGGGGGGATAAAATATGATCAATAAAGTCTTTAATTGAAATATTTCCCTCCTGCACTGCTGGAAGCAAGCGTTTATTTGACTTTAATGGAAATCATTTACAATTGAAATGTGTCATTGTGGCAGTATGAATGCATGGTTTCCATTTTTTCATTCAATTGTTAGAGACTCAGTTTCTCAACTGATGATGCTCAATTTAATGTGATTTCAGAAATAGAGCATAATGTGAGCTGCAATTAAGTCATCCACTTTGATGGAAATTTGCAAAATGCGTGAATCTATCACCGCAGACCGATATATCTTCTGGGTGATCTGTGTCTGTCTCTCTCTGACTAATTTAGGAGTTTGACTTTCACAGAGATTCAAGTTCTTTATACTTCTTCTAGCATGGCTTTGAATAACTCAAATTACACATCCAGTTCTTTCTGCAAATGCATTTTTTAAATTCACATAAATGCATCAGTCCACAAGATACAACTGAAAGCTCATGAAGATCCTAAAATTAAATACTTTTGAAGTAGACAGTGAAATAGAGAAACACCGCACAGACTTCCTCTGAAATTCAGAAATGTGCTGAAGTCGTTCTGACACCAGAGAGTTCAAATGTTTTTATAAGCTTCTTGAAGAATGACGGGAACTTCATGTTAAAGATACTTACATACTTACACTGCAAACATTGTGATTGCATATTCAGAAAACAGGTGTTCCTACGCATGCTGGGATAATATATCAGATTTTAAGTTGGTATGACCTATTAAAATATTCAAATTTGTGTTTGTTCTCCACTCCACCCAAGAATCAATACCAAACATCTCAATAAGAGGTGATTACAGCATTCTGTTGTGTAAAACTGACTTTAGTCAGTCAGCCTGGTCCATCAGAGGTTTAGGAGAGTAGAAAATAGATCTAGTTCACATAAAGCCTGATTTCCACTTTACTTCCTCGTAACTACTTCATTGTGAATTTACATACATTTATTTACTGTTGAAACTGTCTTTTATAACGCCTATCCAGGACATTTTTTGCCCTATAGGCCAGTGGTTTTGTAGCCTAAATTCACAGAAACTGTAGCCTTTTTTACCACTGAGAACCATATGTGACTTTTAATGACTTGTGTGTTAAGCTCATATGGATTTTGTTTTACAAACCCTCATATGAGTCGTTATGGGCGCTCTATCCTGTGGTTTAGGTTGAAGATCTTGTCGTATGATTAGTACATTCACAAGTCAGCACTGGAGTTCTATTCGTTCTGTTAGCAATGTCATTTAATGCATATATGTTACTCCTGCTGACGACTCTTTTTAACAGAGTCTTTTCCCAATCTTTAAACTGCATGTCCTGCTGTGTCTGTTGCTTTTGTTGTATTCTAGTAAGCTTTTTAAACAGCTTGTCCTGCTTTTATTTGCGTTTTGCTTGGTTGAATTTAAGTCACATGAAGAAACCAGTCAGAGTTTATAACAATTTGTGTGTTATTTTGATTTATTCCAAACTCAACGACAGCAAGCTTTGATCCACAACCTGGTATCAGAAAAGTTGAGTGAATGTTAAAAACTTTGGATATGAACAAAGTTAAGATTCAGCCCGGCACACTAGAGGCTCTGTGATGACAGCCATTCACTCATCTCACAATTGGCAGACGTAGAGGTAATGATGCCAAGGATACACTGCTGGCATACTGAGTACGACACACACATGCACACAAACTGAAATTTTAAATAGGAGTCCATAAAAGAGCGCTCCACAGACTGGCCTGCCTGTCATTTTCTCATCAAGGGGAAGTTGATGTAAATTGTGACATTTTTTTGATGATTTTCTGTCGTTTTAATAACCTCTCCATCTTTCTTAAGTTGCTCTCGGCGTCCCACATGACAGATGACTGTAATTGGCCTTTGCCGTTTAGAAATTAACCAACAGGACAGCAGAAGGATTCAAATCTCGCCAACAAGAACGCTGAATGACCTGTGCAGACACAGTGTGATGCGATGTTTTGATGATTCAGAGCTCAATCTGTGCTGCAGTTTATGTGACCAAGATTTGTAAAGGATGTTTTAGCATTGCAGCCAAACACAGAGAGCAGGCTCTGTAAAACACTGGAGAAAGTTTGAGAGGTCACCAGACAGGAGAGCAGCTCCATTTTTATTTACAAAGGGATATTCTGGAGAAACAAGTATAATGCTTGAACACCTATTTATTGAAATGTTTCCAGACAAGAAGATGTCGCCGTTGATGAAGAAATCACGCTGACTCAGTCCCCGGGGATCCGTCACTAAGAAAACTAGAGACATCAAAGAAGCAGCCTTGCATTTTACTGCCTTGGTCCTGGCAGCTGAAGGGAAATTATCCTGGCAACAAGAAGTGGCAATGTCATCAAAGTGTACTTAGACATCTGGACCATGGGCAGCAGCTCGAGTCAACACATGGAGAAGAGTCACTTAACCAGCGTTGATTTGTCATTATCCTTCTGATGCTGATCAGCAGTTGTCATTAACAGTGACGTGTCCTGTTACTTATTGTTTTACACTCCCTGAGAAGCTACTTTGTTCCTTGAAAGGTTGTGTGTACCCTCGTTGTGAAGGAAAAACTCCAGCAACAACAAACTGCCTGCAGACCTGAGAGTGCCGGTGGAGACTGTTGGTAGTGAAGACAACAAGAAGCAATAAAAGAATCATCGTCATCGACAAATCCATTACCACAAACACACAAAGTAATGTAAGACATTGTGAAGGAAAGAAAATAATACTGTGATGAATATAATAAAAGCACAATATTGCTTGATCATGTAAGATGCAGGACTACTGATCGCTTCAAGCATAGTCTTCTTCCTTTTGCTGCCAGTTTCTTTCTGGTGCAGATGGTTAGGATGATGATAAAGGTCACACACCAAACATTTCAGCTATCTTTGTGTATGTGGACCTGCAACGTGATTGACAAGCTCTACTTCTTCTTGCTCTCATGTTGGGCTGAGGACAGACTGGACTCAACAGTGACTCACTGTCACCTCTTGAGGTACGAGTGGTACCATGCAATGTCTACACTGGCTGATGAAGCGCAGTAGTGTTGGGAAGTTTGAGTCTTTTTACTGACTTGGATCACTGACTCTTGCAAGGTAAATTGAACTTATTCCAACCTGGTCTCACAGGAATCCGTGAAATAGCCACGGATTTGCTTAACTCAAAATCCGTGGAATACCCACGGAATCACTCAAATTTCTGTGAAACTGACACGGATTTCGCTACAAAAGTTAATGACAGTCATGTCCTGTGGCTATTCCATGGATACTTTTTCCTATTGGTTTTTGTCCAAGTCACATGACTTTCAAGGTTCCGGTGGTCAGAACAAAAAACATGGTGGACAGTTCTCTCATTTTTAGTGAAGAAATCAATATTTTGACTTAGTTTCTGCATAAAAATGGATTTTGATTACATTCCTAGCGAGAAATATGTTTTATTTTCTAAATATTCACTCAGTGAATGTACATAATCACTTTGTGGCGAAGATCTCGCCAGAAAAAGACAATCCGCTGTGTTTTATTTTGAAATCTCCCTGATCCTCTGTGTATTTAATGGATCAAACCTTCGCCCATTACATGCCTTGTGTCTGAGGTTGATTTGCTGATCAACATATTATTCTGTTGCAGCGGGGGACACTAATGTTGACAAAGTGACAACTTACGATCTACGTTTGTCCGCTGTTTTATTTTGTAATCTACCGGATGTGGTGCGATCTCATTGAATCGCGCATCACTGTAAATGCCTCAGGCTCCATCATAGACTGTATATAAATAATGGACGTAGTCACCGTGACGTCACCCATTGGTTTGTGGACTGCCCGTTGGAAGCCTCGAGGTCAGCGTTATAGTCGTCGCCATCTTGCATCGCCATCTTGTTTCCGATACGCGGAGCAGACCATAATTGGACTGTGGCGGAGCGCAAGGGATCTGACGACACTGACTACACGCCTCTCTACACCGGCAACCCGACTGAGAGAAGCCGCTGCTAATTCATGTTAGCATTAATTGGAGCATTAACTGGGATGTTAGTTTTGGCTAGCAAAAAAACAAAAACAAAATGTATCTTTCTTACCTCAGAAAACTGAGCAGCGATTCCTTGGAGTGTCTGTTAATCCAACCAAACTCTGAACAAGACATTTTTACTGAACAAAACGTTCAAATAAAATGTCATTAAGTGAAAATACAGTGTGAAAGGGTCAAAGTTATGAGACCAAATTGGTAAACGTCCTCTTTTCTATCTATATAACGTTATATATAACTTTATTGACACGTTGCTGTGGACACGCATTGCTCTGCTTCTCTCCTGATGACGGCTCGCCTTGTCAGTGACCTGTAGCCACGCCCCAAATCATACGATTCTTCATCTTCTATTTTCTTCTAAATGGGGCCATTATTAGAACTATTGACATCAAATTGTCTTGAAGATGATTTTTTTTACTAGCGATTGAGACCATATTCTTGTCCTGAAAAAAAATTCTGAGGTGATAAATCAAGTCAGAAGTTTTCAAATTTTGCACTGAAATGAATGGGCAGATTTTTTTTGCAGCAAAATTTAGCACCCCCTACAGGAAATTTCAATGGATTGCAGGCTTAATGCACTTCCTGGTTGGCCTCCATGCTCAGACACGGAGATTGCCGCCTGGGCTCCATTCCATTTCAGAGCAGTTAAATTCCTGTTTTAGTTAAAATATCTTCATTGAACAAACTCTGTTGTCTTTTTTTGGCAGTTAGTGAGACCATGTTGACTTATTCATTTCGTTCATTTTTACTAGTGCAGCGCCCACAGCCTTGTGACCTGTCTCTCACTTGACAAACGAAAAGTGATAAACCTGACGACCTATTATGACATGCGACGAGTTGACTAATTTCTGCTGCTCAGCCCACATGACAAATGAACGTGGAGACTCAAACTTGAGGATGCATAGTTGAGTTGCAGACTAATATTTCTGTTTCCTGTCCTAACTGAGCTTATGCGGTGTGTTACGTCCTTGGGGTACGATATGTGTGTTTTGTTCTCTCTGACTGTGCTTCAGGGCCGCAGTGTACGTCATCAGCGCCACCAGAGAGAATCCCCGCTGGGAAACGCCTCCATCAAATGCTGCCAGCAGGCCGTTCCCTGGCTCCGCCCTCTGCTGTTCTACCGGTCTGACAACCAATCACCTGCTGCCCCTGCCTCCAGCCCAGCGAGCCGCTTCGTGCAGCTGTGGAGCGCCCCTTTGTCCCTTCTTTTGTCTTTGTATGGCCATGTATGAAGTGTCTTTTGCTGTTACGGTCTTTGAGAACCCTGTGTGTTAATTTAGAATCGAGGCACTAGTTTTGTGTTCGTTGTTTGTACTGGGCTTTAGGTTTAGCTATTTTTTTTCACATTTTTTCGCCCTACACGTAGATTATTATTTGTTAGGTTCACTAGTTTATGGGTGGCTGCATTTATGTATTTTTGTTTATGTGGATTAAATTAGCACAGTCAGCCAGAGTTTTTTCGTTTATTGTGCTTCAACAGAAAGATAGTGTGAGGGAAAACGGAGGTAGAAAGACTGTTTTAGTTTGTTTGTTTTATGAGTTGGCGACCTTTGTTCACTGCCTCACCTACTGCGTGAAAATGAACAAATGCTTTACATAGACGACATATTATTCCTCAGCCATATAATTCCTGAATGACACACCACTAAAGCACAGCAATATGCCAAAATACTAGAAGTGCATTTCTCTACTCTGATTCCTCTGTTTTTGAGTGTGTATCTTTGTGTTGTCTCCAGTCATTTAAAAAACACAATTACTTCACACCTTCAAATAATATAGTGGATGGGCAGATTTGAAAACTTCATCGTGGGGGACAGCGTTGGCAAGCATTGGGTGCATAACTATTTTATCATTTATTAGAATCAGATCATTTGCATCATAATTCTAAATAAGTGTGTTTTCTTGTAAGATTTTCTTGCGGTATGCAGATGAAACAGACCCTGGTTAACAAGGGTGCTGAAAGCAAACAGGGGCATGCTTATTTAAGTAAATATCTCTGCAACACATTACTTAATGTCAAAACTGTCACTACTTTTGATGTTTTAAACTACAAATCTGGCCATATCTTCCACATTGCACTTTTAACAGTTTGAGCTGTTGCAAAGATGCTGGCAGTTGTCTCAGTGAAGGTTTCACATGTTTTATGGCAATTCTACTGTATTTCAATCAGATGTCTGCAAGCATGCATTCTGACACAGTTCAACACAGCCATGCCTGGAACCTGCAACCTGTCTGGTACAACCAGTCAGCTCCACATTCATCAATGTTAAAATAATACATGTCACACTTTAAATAACTCATTAAAAGTCTCCAGATGCAATAACATCTTAATTTTAGCTCACAGAATATGGGGGAAATGTGCCCTGGGCCTTGACTTGTCTGGTCATGTCTTTCTTTGCTCATTGCTGTCTAATGCACCAAGCCTCTCTCAGCCTCAGTTCAAGTTGCCACCAGTGGAGTCACAGACTCTCAGACACTCTTGAAGAAGCTCTTTGGCTCTGCAGTCTGACATCACATGATGATCTTTGTCTCTGTGTCACTCTGACTGTGTCTCTCCAGCTCCTTGACTCTGTCCTATAGAAGGAAATTACTGAAAGATTATTCATTGCCGGATAATGGCAGTACAGCGGCGCAAGTGCCAAAGGCTCTTGATAGACTGCCAGACAGAGCAGTCTGCATCTGTGTGTGTGTGTGTGTGTGTGTGTGTGTGTATGTGTGTGTGTGTGTGGATAATAGTTTACCAGGCAGGCAGAATGAAAGAGTTGGAAGTGTCTCTGGCTGCACTTGAACATGATTTGGAGCTCATTCAGACTCAATTTGCTGCAGAGTGAAAGAAAGAGAGAAAGAGACAGAGTAAATGACAAATGAAAAGCAAAAGAGAGAATGAGAGAAAGGTAGACTAAATGAAAGAGAAAGAAAAACAAAGCGGCTCTATTTGCCCATTAATGCTTCATATCTGACTTGTTAAACAGAAGGAAGCGCTCAGAAATCGACCCACCTCAACTTAATTGTCCTCCACAACCGGCTGCTCTTCTTCTCCCTGTTCACTGATTCTCTACAGACTTTATTACAAGCAGTCAAGTCCAGTTTTTATCTTCACTTCAAGATGCTGAAACAGGATTTATCTATATAGATTTTGGTGCATAAATATGTTGACAAACAATTTATGCATATTACATTGGTTAGTGCTTTTTTCCCGTTTCTCCCTGTATTTTAGAAATACAATAACACAGAAATAAATGTGCAGTATATTATTATATTCATGTACATTTACAACACAGTGCTGTGCTTTGTGAGTAAATAGTGTACATTTACAGTACACTTTTTTGTAATACTGAACAGTTTTGCCTTCTCTTAAAGTGTTGTAATCACATATTTTCTCCCAGATTTCAAAGCAATATGAAACTATATGACATCAATACAGTATACTGTTCAGATTTCACTGTAAATTTACATTCAAGGTTTACAGTGTAGAACAGTATGGAGAAAACATCTATTACTTTCCAAGCAAACCAACACAAAAGCGGCAATGGCTAGATGCACATTACTACAGGTGAAGGCTTCAGACCATGAACAAAAAGGCTAATACTGTCCTTTTAAAGGCTTTCTTTAATTGAATAAATAGGTTATCTACAACTTTTCATTTTGTGACCATTAACACTGCCACATGTTGAAAAAGAATAGTATACCAGAGCAGTAAATAGATTCTGAATAATTCTGTAATAGCCCTCTTGAACAACACATAGTATTGTTATCTGTTGGTAGGAAACAGGAAATTAACAGCACATCCTTTGTTGACCCGCTTATCCACCAGTACCTTCTTACTCTGTCCGTTTTGTGGATGTTTAAGAACATCATACCACTAAATGACTGATACTGCCCTTTTCTAAGAGTACATAGTTAGCACATAGCGGGTACAGAGTGCTAACATGTATGACATGAAGAATAAAGTAGATTGAGGAATATGTTTTCATTCTCAGGGTTACTAATGATTCAGCTCCAGACATCATTTGGATTTGTGCACAAACTACATTTTTTAACATGGTGTCTCCACAATGTTGGATATTTACTGCCAAAGTTATGACTTTTTTTTGCCAAATCCTGGTATGATAGCTTAGTTATACAACTCCTGCAGACAAAACTTATGTTTTCTTATTTGCAGTCCAGTGTGCTTCCGCCAATAATTCCTGTGGATCCTGAAAATGCCACTGGACACACCTCGAAGAGGTCAGAGTGTTTGGAGATTATAGTTTAATGAAGTCGAACTTTGGGCCAAAACCTGGTGAAATATCAAGGTGATGTGCTTTTTTAGTACACAACCTCTGTAATGACCTTGGTCATTAGAAGAAGCTTAGAAAGCTGTCAGGAATAAGCAACGTTAATGTGTGTTCCTTCTTTCTGACGCTGTGCAGGGAAATTAATTAATCTAATGTGAGGTGCTTTATCCTATCTGTCCACAAATGACCTGTGAAACAAACACTAAACTTTTTTCCCAACTCTGCACACACATACAAATGTTTGTACTACACTCCAATTAAGCAAAATTTAAAGTTATTGTAGCTGCATGACTGCAATGATCCGAAATTGTATTATTTTTCACTTGCAACTAAAAACGTGGAAACTTTCATGCATGCAGATACCTAATATTGGACAAACACAACCATGTGAATGTTCTTTGTCTATTCTTGGACTATATTTGTACTATATATATCTTGATGCTTACCTTAATGTTAACCTTATTCTAACCTCAAACAAAAAACCAAGCCCTAAACTTCAATTCGCCCTAGAAAAACATGATGATATTTCTAAATATGTGCTTACTCTCTGGGACACCACTGGTCCTCACAAAGATAGAAACAGTAGAAAAGACAAACATGTTGACCATCAAGATAAACACATGCACTTATCACTCACAGCACAGCATGCACACACACTCACACATAAACACTCACCTTCACTACAATATGTTCTCACTTTGTATCAGTCACATGTTAAGATGGGTGAGCACACACACACACACACACACACACACGCTGTCCTTGTGAGGAGGGTCAGGGCAGCCTCTCAGCTGTGTGTATGAAAAGTATAAATAATAAACGGGGGATAATGTATGGTAAGCTAAACATCTGACCAAGTCAACAGCAGCTCCTCCACCTCCTCTCTCATTTCCTTTAGCTCCTTATCGCCTCTCCGTCTGACACTTCTTCTCAGCCTCTATCTCCCTCTGCCTCCCTTCATATTCTTTCTTCGTCCTCTCACCTTTATCTTTATCTGTTTTTCCTCCCTCTCCGTCTCACCTTCGAGATGTGAGGGTAGAGGGTGAATGTAGTGACATCACCTCCTTTAACCCCTCAGCAACCTCATGTTTCCTCCTTATCTTTCCATACAACACACATTGCATTATTCATTATAATCCACACACGTGCACACACACACAGAGAGAGAGAGAGAGAGAGAGAGAGAGAGAGAGAGGAATAAGACAGATGCAGTGGAGAAAAGAACAAGAAGCAGATGGGGGGAGGAGGAAGAGGCAGGGCAGAAAGAGAGACATGTCTTCTGTTCATACATCAGTCGTTCACCTCTGCTGCCTCTTCATTATGATACTTTAATGTGTGTCAGCTGTCTTTCAGCACACATACAACAGAGTACACTCTCTGTGGTGCCATGTGAACATTTCAAACATGGCAGGAACAAAGAGAAAGAGGGATTCTCTGTCCCTGATCGCAGTTTAATAATGCAATACTTACATGACTTCTGTGGCCTGCCCACACCGAGTGCATTAAACTCATTAATTGCTGTACACAGGCCTGGGGAGTCAAGGGTTACTGACAATAGGATTAATAAACTCTTGAGATACAAAAATCAAGAAAAACATCAAACAAACAAGTATAATTGCAAAGAAGAATAATGCTAATTTGTATATTCTTCTATTCTAAGTGATAATATGAGGCAAAAAAAATTCTCCTCTGAATGATGCTGCTTGTTGGGATGTTTTCAATTGTGATCTTTTGTGAAGCAATTTTATACATATCATTACATTTACATAATGTTTACCTAAGAACATATAATGACTTCTTTAGTGTTATCAGTTTTAGGTTGTTTGTCTGTAACTTACTGATGTTTCGTGCATTGTCATCGCCCTTTTAATCATTTTTATCTGTTTTATTGGCTATATTGCTTCAACCTATGTACCTGCATTTGTGTATCCGGATTTATTTATTTATTTGTTCATATTTTTATTTAGAGTCTCTGTTGTCTTGTATTCATTTAACCCCAGTTTTGTTTTGCACTTGTTTGGCTGTACTTTTTAGCCTTTTGTTGTTTCTTTGTCTTTTGACTTATGCTTTTGTTCGGCTTTGTCTGTCAAAGTAATTTGTAAATTCCGTTTTTAAAGGTGCCATTATTTTTATATTATTATTATTATGTTTATTACTATTATTGTCTACATGCAATGCCTACACTCTCAGACAGTCACATTACTGGTCTTATAGTTCTGAAATGAGACAACAAACTGAGAGAGCTTCACTTGAAAATAAAATGAATATCTGAATTAAGCAAAGTGGCTCAAGATAAAACACAAAACCACAAAAATACCTCTAAAGGCAGATGGTTTCATAGATTTCAGTTTTATTTCAAACAAACCAGAATACAACTCAGGCAGAGACTCTACTAAGCCCAACGGTGCATTCAAGTGCTGCACGCTGCACGCTCCCTTTTGCCACCTGGAACAAACAGATCCTGAAGAAATCATCCAACGTGAGAGAAACAGGTTTGTTTTACATTTCCTGTCCTATTTATCATGTTGCATCCTCTTTTATTTATCTCACAGCCCTCGGGGGGATCAGCTGAACCAGAGCACAGACATACATCATGCATGTAGTAACATGCAGTTTGTGTAAACAGAGGTTATAAAAAGCAAACAAACCTCCAGCGTCCTGAGGTAACCCATTGTTTGTGTGTCTATGTTTCCACCTAGAGAGAACAGCGTTAACTTATGGTTAGTACTAGTCAATGCAGCTCCTTTATGTAAACTGACTCCTAAATTAAAAAAACTCCCAACAGAGGGTCGGCGGTCAGATCTGGGCTGGGTAACTGTCGCTGAATGTTAAGTGTCTGCCTGTAAAGTGACCACTAGTTACATCAGTCCCCGTATTATACTATGTTACACTGAATAATACAGAGTTAAATTGGATAATGTGGTGGAGGCTGTACCCACATGGGGTCACATGTGGAGGCTAACGTGTCTGCTGCTGTCAGATCAAGCTGTTGTTTGTGAGCTCCTTCGAATTAAAAAAGAAATAAACAACCAACAAACCAAATTAGACCAAGGCAACAGGGAAGAAGCAGAGGAGGGAGAGAGAGAGAGCTTGTGGCCTGTTGCAGTGCTGTATGAAAGCACAATAGCTCTTAAAACACTAAAACAATGAATGTCTTTGTTCAAAGGTTAGTGATGGAACTGTATTGTTTCTTTTCCATCTTTATGCTATTAAACTTTGAATTTCTGCTGTGATTAAAAGCTGTGACACTAAATAATTAACATTTCTTACCTTAAGTTAATAGAAATGCCAAGCTGTTTGGAATTTAATTATTTTCTTGTGATGACTGACATGTTACCTCCAGACAAAAAACAATATTTGGACCAACATAAAAAACACAGCAAAGCTTATCTAACTGGAACAGCAGAAAAAAATACATATATTCATCAATGAATACATATATAACATCAATGAATTCATCATCGACCAACAAATTGACCTTCTGTGCCTCAATGAAACATGGCAAAAACCACTGGATTATTTCTCACTAAATCAAACCACCCCCACTGGATATTCCTACCTGGACAACCCACGTCCTGAGGGCAGAGGAGGGGGCATTGCTGCCATCTACAAACAAGACCTCCAACCTCGCCCTCTCTCCATCCCTGCTGCTCCATCATTTGAACACCTGGCTTTTAAACTACCCGGCCCTAAACCTCTCATCATTGCAATCATCTACCGTCCACCCAAACCCAACCCATCATTTCTATCAGAACTCTCTGAATTCATCACCGCACTCTCCTCAATCTCACCATCTGTTTTACTCCTCGGCGACTTCAACCTCCACATTGACTCCCCGGACTGCAAAAATGCCATGGACTTTCTGGACCTAATCAACTGCCTCAGCTTCACACAACACATCAACTTTCCCACCCACAACCGTGGCCACATCTTAGACCTGGTTTGCTCCACTGGCCTCCACATCCACAATATCTCCAGCACCGACCTCTCCATATCTGACCACCTGGCCATCACACTTGTCGCTGACACTCCCGCCCTCCAACCCAAACAGGACCGCAAAATCACTTTTCGCAACCTTAAATCCATCTGCCCAGTCTCTCTCTCCACCTGCATAGCAAACACTCTTTCCAGCCTCACCTTCCCTGCAAATCCAACCCCCATGGACCTCGTCAACATCTACAACAACACACTGTCTTCATGCCTAAACAATCTGGCCCCCCTGAAAACCAAAACTGTCACCTTTACTCACACACCTCCTTCATCCTCAGACCACCGGCTCTCTACCTTCTCACCAATAACCACAGCAGACCTCTCTAAAATACTCTCCACCATGAAATCATCCACCTCCCCCCTGGACCCCATGCCCTCTGAACTCGTCAAAGCCTGTTTCACCTCTGTCGCCCCACTTATCACTGACATCATCAACTCCTCTCTTACCTCTGGCACTGTCCCCCCACCTCTCAAGCTTGCTGCTATCACGCCTCTCCTTAAAAAACCTGGTCTTGACTCCGACGACCCCAGCAATTTCAGACCCATCTCCAACCTCACATTCATCTCAAAACTACTGGAAAGAGCCATCGCAATTCAACTCAAGACCTACCTCCTCTCAAATAACCTATATGAAACATTCCAATCTGGCTTTCGAACCCACCACAGCACTGAAACAGCTCTAATCAAAGTCACAAACGACCTCCTACTCTCATCTGATTCCGGCTCTCTCACCATTCTTCTCCTCCTGGACCTCAGTGCTGCCTTCGATACCGTCAACCACTCCATCCTCCTCAGCCGCCTGACATCCATAGGCATCACCGACTCCGCCCTCTCCTGGTTCAACTCATACCTGTCTGAAAGATTTCACTACATCGCAATAAACAATCACACATCCCACACCACCCCTGTCTCACAGGGAGTCCCCCAAGGCTCAGTGCTTGGCCCCATCCTCTTCATCCTCTACATGCTCCCACTTGGTCACATCATCCGCCGCCATTGACTTCACTTTCACTGCTATGCCGACGACACTCAACTCTACATCACCACCAAAACCATCACTCCAACTGTTCTCTCCACCCTCACCAACTGCCTCACCGACATAAAAACCTGGATAGACCACAACTTCCTCAAACTCAACAGCAGTAAAACTGAAATTATAATCTTCGGCCCAAAATCCACCCTCCCCACCTCCGAGAACTTCACACTCTGTATCGATGGTCACTCTGTCACTCCCTCCCCCCTGGTCAGAAACCTTGGCATCTACATGGACCCCGCACTCTCCTTCAAGTCACACATAAACAACGTCACCAAAACATCCTTCGTCCACCTCCGCAACATAGCACGCCTTCGATCCACTCTCTCCTTCTCAGCCGCTGAAACACTAATTCATGCCTTCATCACCTCCAGACTCGACTACTGCAATAGCATCCTGTATGGCCTCCCCTCCACTGTCCTTCAAAAACTGCAATATGTACAAAACTCCGCTGCCCGACTGCTCACCCACACCCCCTCCAGAGAACACATCACGCCCATCCTCCGTCAACTTCACTGGCTTCCCGTAAAACAACGCATACACTTCAAGATCCTCCTCACCACCTACAAAGCCCTAAACAACCTTGCCCCTTCATACCTGACAGATCTCCTCCATCGCCCCATTCACCCCCACCGAACACGCTCCACTGACGCCAACACCCTCACCATCATCACCAGGACCAAATACCGCACCATAGGGGACAGAGCTTTTTCCATTGCCGCCCCTACCCTCTGGAACTCCATCCCCCTGGCCATCCGAAACTCCGACTCACTGCCGTCTTTCAAAAGTCAACTCAAAACCCACCTCTTCAACATCACTTACAACACCTGATAAATCATTGTCCACCCTCTGTCTCTTTCCTATCGACTGTATTGTTGTTTTTGAATATTTGTATGTATGTATGTATGTATGTATGTACTGTATGGATTGTACATTTGTTCACTCTGTGTTTTTTGTAAAGCGTCTTTGTGTATTTTGAAAAGCGCTATATAAAACCGATGCATTATTATTATTATTATATTCAGGCAATGGGGTGAAAATGAATCATCAAATAACACATTTAAAAGGTTACCAGGTTCAATTATTTGTCATTTTACAAACACAGGGTTGCACAATAAATGCAAGTTTTAGCCCTATGCACACATAAAACATAACACATCTGTATAAATATTGAAAATAGAACAGTTCCAAATTCATTAAAGTAAAACCATATATATATATATATATATATATATATATATATATAAATACTTACTTTTATAAAATATGTATGTATAACATATGCCAATAGTGAAAATACTAAATGATTATCCAAAAAATATATTTATTATCTTTAGTGTTTTGTTTAAGAACAGGTGCTAAAACTGACTGTTTAAGGCAGAGGTAAAGTGAGATGATGCACCAATGGAGAGCATGATAAAGAGAGTGATTTGTGCCATTTAATCATCCATTTGTAATGGATACAGAAGAAATCTATAGATCTGTGCCCTGACAGAAGGTGTGTTGTGTTCACAGTAATTGAGAGATTTTATTACTGTATGAATATTGCTACTACTTTAACTATAATTTCCCATTAAAAATCCTCTGAAGAAACAAAAAGTATTTCTTGTGCAGATTTTCAAATAAGTCCTACAAATAGATCTGATTTCTGCAGTGTGAAATCAGTTTCTACCTCTGAACTTGCCACATGTGAAAACCAAGCTGTCTTTTTTTTTTCTCCAGAAAGCCACAGAAAAGACCAAAGGACACAAATCCTGCTGCAGTATCTCTCCCCGCTGATCCAGCCTTCACATGCTTCATCTGCTGCAAGATCCACACAACCAGAGAGACTCTCTCATCCTGTCAGACTAATGGAAGCTCTGTCATACCGGCTCCTTTTTCTTCAATGAGCCTCCATAAAGCAGACTGTCTGTACTTCTTGTGTGTGTGTGTGTGTGTGTGTGTGTGTTCAGATGACGCCATAGCAGCAGGTTGTTCAACTTGGAAGTGGCTTAACTGTCAAACAACAAACCGCTGCGTGCCTGGGCAACACGACCCAGCTGTGCATGTGTGTGTGTTAAGTGATGATGAAACAGGGGTGGGGTGCTGAGGTGGGTTGCTCCCTACCTTTCAAAAACTCAAAAACCCTGCTTTTTGTCTGACAAGCACGACACACACACACACACACACACACACACACACACACACTCACACAGCGATCCTAATTGCTGTCTCTCTCCTGCAGGGTGAGAAAATAGGCTACCTAAAGGCATCTCTCCCCTCGGTTCCTCCTACCTCCTCTTCCTCTGCTGCATTCCCTCTTTTCTTCCTCTACCTCTCCTTCTTTCGTCTAGTTCCCTTGTTTCCTCTCCTCTTGTCTCATTACTCTACTTTTTCTGGTCATATTTCATACTGCTCCCTTGGGTTTGTTTCCATTGTCCTTCCCCTTGCTCCTCCCTCTCTCGTGTCTTCCAGTTGCATGGAAAAGGATGCAAGGAAAGGAAGGGAGAAGAGTGAACAAGAGGTCATATTATGCAGATGGCTAAAACACATTGAGTCCTGAGAAACTTGAGCACACGACGAGTTGTCACAGTCACAAAGGAAAGAAGGAGGTAGGCAGAAAAACAGCAGGCAAAGAAAGAAAAGAGGGAAAAAAATCCACCCTTTGTCTCCTCTCCTCCTTTCCTCACACCCCTCCTCCCCCTAGAGATGCACCAATGTGATCACAAGCCAAAGAAAAAGACATTTTCTGGAATCAAATGAAGCATCAGCAGCTATTAAATTACATTCAGTCATGTACTCAGGATGTGAGAAGAATATTCCTTGATTGGTTTTTTGTTGTGCCATTAGAGGATTGTCTGAAACTGACAGCTCTTTTGAGATGGTTATACCACCCACTGAAACTCTGCAGTGCGCACAAGTGCTCCACACTCTATATACAAACCAACAACAGAGGTAGAACAAACACCAGCGCTCCCTTGCATGTTGTTAGGTTGATTAAGGGGTTTAATTTTTTTTAAATTAGTATCATCTTCATTAGGGATTGAAGTGTTTCACATCACCCAGCCTCCTCTGAAGCACATCCTGTATGCTGCTCGCTGCAGTCTTTGTTGCTTTTGTTTCACTCTCATATTTTTAATAATATCTGTTCTACCTTTTCTTTTGCCAATATTTCACAGTTTTATTCGCATTCACTGGCACATTTTTTTTTTATGATTCTCCAGGGTGGACGGAGAATTGTCAGAGCACTGGAAAAAAATTCACGGCTATGAGGGACTGCAAACTATCCAGCAATAACTTATGACAATCGGACCAACAGAGGAGATGCAGAGGCTCAGCACATAGGATACTTATCACCCTCTGAACCTGTTTTCTTTAAAGAAGAAAGAAACAACATTTAGAAACAGGCATTATAGTCAGAATTTGAACTTTACAGCAGCCCAAGAACGGATCATAGGTTACAAAAGTTTGCATTCGAAAAAAGTAACTAAAAAAAGGTTAAAAATGTAATATTTCTGTCAAAATCACTTTATTCTACATGTTTCATTTAAAATATTGTCAAAAATATATACCGTTTGGAATAACTACATCCTGTTACAAACATTAAATTCTGCTCCTCAGCAACACTGTGAAACAATGATTGATTCTGCTGAGATGAACGGTCACGTGACAAATATTCACTGAAAATCTGTTTACACAGAGCAAAGAGGAGAGGACAGAAGAGGTAGTGAAAATGTAAATAGCTCAGCATGTATATAATTTATGTCATTATAACTGTGTTATTCTGCACAAAATACATTTTTGAGTTGTTCACACTTCTAGCCATGACTGTGATGATTTCATAGAGCTGCAGGACTTATAGATTATATATATATATATCTATATATATATAGATATAGATATATATTGAATAACTCGATTGGAATGAGAGATTCCCACTCAGGCTCAGCTCCTTATTCACCGTGATGGTACAAAGTCCACACTACTGCACGTCCGATGCCGTACTTATCTGCCTGGTGATCTCACCTTATGCTCACTCAAGACCCAGATATCTTAAATCCTTCTCTTGGTCCAGCGACAACTCACTTTCAACTCAAAAGGGTTTTCCTGTTTTTCTGGCAGAGAATCATGGCCTCAGACTCAGAGGTGCTGATTCTCATCCTGGCTACAAATTGCTCCAGCTCCTGCTTGAGGTGACGCCAGCTAAAGAGTGAGGAAGCTGAATGACTCAATCAACAAAGATCCCTTTGGCATCACATTCAGTGATCACAAATCTTTGCTGACATTCAACGATTTTGCTTCAGTATTGTTTAGTGTGAAAGCCAAAGGTTCAAAATCTGATGCTGGGGATCGTTGAGATAATTTGTAGTTTCTAATCAACATTTATCTCCATCACAGGGTTTCATCTGCATGTTGATGCTGGTACAGAGAGATGTGGGGTGGATGTGATGGGGGGAGATCTGGTTCTCCAGGGTGAACCATGAGATCACCAGGTGGAGTAATATGGCATTGTACTGGTGCAGTAATGTGAGCTTTGTATGGTCATGTTGAAGAAGGGGCTGAGCATGACTGAGAATCTCTAATCAACAATAATATAATAAATAATCAACACAATTTGTCCATTTTCAGAAACTTTTAGAAATTACCCGCTGAACCTCAAGGTGTTTCAGGTTGTTTTTGATCATTTTATATTTTACTCACTATGGCCTTGTATTTCACTGCAATAAATAAGTAATGATCCTCTATGGAATAAGCACAATCATGGCAAGAAGTGGGAACAAGTCAGAATAACAATTTGTGCAGAAAAATACAGTTAAAATGACATACATAATAATAAAGAAGAAAAAATTGTATTTGAAATTCTCAGGGCCCACAATTGTGAACATTGGTAAAGAAAAATGAGTCTTCATATATTATACATGTTGAAGTATTTGCATTTCTACAAACTCTACTTACAAGCTCTCCTGTCCTCTCCTCTCAGCTCTGTGTACACAGACATTTTAATGGCTTCACAGTGTCGCTGATGAGCAGCATTTAATGTTTTTAATAGGATATAATTACTACAAATGGTTTATTTTTGATTGATGACGAGTAGAATAAAGCAATTTTGACAGAAATATCAGAATTTTAACCTTTGTTATGGTTTCTTTTTCTAACGATAACCTATTTATTTTTGTTCTTGTGCACAGGTAGAGCTGTTTCTCTTCCCTGCCACATTCTCAGACCTTCAACCCCTAAAGTGTGTGTTGCAGGTTATAATAAACTCCTTCCCTGCCAATAATTAACAACTCCTCAAGATGATTGCAGTGAATCCAGTGTGCAGTGATGTTAGCTTCTGTTTTATATTCAGCTCACATTGACTACAAACTCAAAGTATCGCTTTCTCTCCTGTCCCACCCTGCTCTACATTCTTTTTATACTTGGTGAGGGAAAGAGAAAGGGAGAGATAGAGGGTTCAGAGGGCTGCCCTCGGGCGTACACACACCACACACATATACACACGCAGACATACACACAGGTTATCTCAACTCCCATGCTGCTTTATTTGCTTTTTTCACACAGCCTGCCATATTGCTTGACTGATGCAACAAGGCGGTGGGAAGAAAAGGCATTTTTCTAACTTTTCTTTAAAGGTGCCACATAAAACAAACTGAAATATTAATAATGATTGCAAAAGCAAGACAGGGAAGTGACGCACAAGAAGAAAAAACAGTTAAGCTATACATATGTGTGAATCAAAGGTTTGAAGTGATATATTTCAAGCTGCTCACTGATAGCTTTGAAACTATTTATAGGGTCACAGGAGTACATGAGAAAATGTTATACTTTTCTGGTAAGTATGGAGTTCTGAATTGATGGATTGCTGGCCCTTTTCACAATCTAACCAGCCTGATACCTGCTAATTACTATTCAGTGTCACAACGGAGGCCAAAAATGTCCCAAATGCATGCACAGCAGGGCGGGAAACACCTTCTACAGAAATTCACAGACAGTCACACCCACATTTGCAGTCTCAAATCAATCCACTTGAAGAGTGGGAGGACTCTGGAGAGATAAGTGCTATAAATTCACAGGTAGTCCAATATAATTGGGTCGAGATGCCTTTTCAGCACCGGAGGACCAATTGTGAGCTGGCTGTGGCCCACATGCTGCTGCCACATCTGGCCAGCGGACAGACACACATCCACACAGTCTGAGCTTCAATGGTAATGACCACTTTTTTTCCTCTTGTGCATCGTGTAATTACACATTTTCCTTGTTTAATTAACCAAAGTTGCTGTGATGTTGCTTGCCATGTGAAGGTGCACATGCATGTTTACGTTTAGATATCAAAGGTGACAGTGGTGCTCATTGTTTTTAGTCATAAATGTTTTTTTGGAGAAGTCTAATATACAGTGGTGGAAAAAGTATTCAGATCCCTTTCTTAAGTAAAAGTACTAATACGACATTGTGAATTTAATCCACAAGTAAAAGTCCTGCATTCAAATTTACATTAAAATGTATCAAAAGTAAAAGTACTCATTATGCAGAATCGACCCACTGACATTGTTTTATAAATTCTAAAAATATTATTAGATTACTTGTATTAATGCATTTTAGTAAGCAGCAGTTTAATTTTGTAAAGATAGTGGATAGTGGATTACGGTGATCTGCTTTTCATGAATGCAACTAATCAGAGCCTGAAGAAGTTGGACTGTGTTTATCATTGTGCTCTGCATTTCATTACTGGTTTGGGAAATCGCACGCATACTCCACGTGCCACGGCTGAAATGCCATCTTTGTATGTTGTCAGGCTCTCTGATTGGTTTTTATCTATAAATGTTTTCTTGGGCTGCTTCCCTCATACCTGTGTGCATACATGTGTCGAAACCAAACTAAACATGGTCTACGCTCGCAAATCATTGTACAGATGCTGTTGCCAAGAGTGAGAACTGAATTCCGTAAGAAAGCTTTTAGTTACACCCCTTTATCATGGAACAATTTGCAAAAAGAATTGAAATTGTCTGAGTTGATCACAATCGGTGAATTTAAATAGATTCTAAAGGATAAAGAAATAATTCCCCTTGGTCGGTGTGACTGCTCCTTCAGTGTTGTTGTGATGGATGTATTTGAATTTAATTGTATTTAATTGTTTATGTTAACTGTGTTTAAATGTTGTAACTTGTCACTTTGATGCTGCTTTCTTGGCCAGGTCTCTCTTGGAAAAGAGTTTTTTTTAATCTCAACAAGACTTTTACCTGGTTAAATAAAGTATATGTATATATATATATATATATATATATATATATATATATATATATATATATATATATATATATATATATTAAATAATCCATATATATATATATAAACTAATTTGTATACTGTTATGTGGTTTATTTAAAAAATATGTCTAATCATTTTAATTTGGTCATGTTTTTATGTTAAATCTCGAGACCTGAAAGTAACTAAAGCTGTCAGATAAATGTAATATACAATACATATACAATATTTACCTCAAAATGTAATGAAGTACACGTATAAAGTTACATTAAATGGAAACAAGTAACTCAAGTAAAGTACAAGTGCCTCAGAATTGTACTTAAGTACAGTACTTGAGTAAATGTACTTTGTTACATTCCACCGCTGCTGATTTGTCATTTACACCTTTGGAAATAATTAAACCAGACGTTTCCAAAACAACTTACTTTCTATTACTTGAATGTTTGATGTAGTTTAAATCTGATTTTACTGTATTCTCTTTTATAATTCACACCCTCAAGCATTTTTATTTATTTTTCTTCTTCATTTGTTTGTTATGATGTTTGTATTGGGTAAAGCCTATTTCTCATATATCCCTGCATATTTTTTCAAATAAAGTTTTATAAGAATAAGTTGACTGCTGTCGCACTCTAAAGATAAAAAATAATACAGGAATCAAAAGGAATGAACAAAGAGTTGCTTAATTTGTTCCTCATTTCTTTAGTGTGTGGAAACGTTATGAAGTAGTTGACTTGACCATCAAACTAAACACCAGCGTTTGATTTCCGTCAGACACTGTGACATCGTTGAAGATTTTTAATTTAAGAGAAATATTTATTCAGTTAATTTATTTATGACAGTAGGGATCCCCCAGTCCCAGGGTAGCAGTCATGCATGTATACAGCTTAACAGGAATAAAACCTCAGTAGGATTATAGTTAATAGCTGAGACTCTGTAGCCAATGATAAAGCATGAACAAAAAATATGGGGGGAAAGAGACAGACACGGAGGCGTGCAGGGACACGTCTTTACGCCAGCGTTCACTTCAAACCTTGTCAACATGCATTACTGATCCCAGCAGAAGAAAAACGGAACATTTCACATGCACATACACACATACACGTACTGAATTTACACTAAATGTAAATGTAAGGGAATGACAGTAAATCCTTGAGAGGATGGAAAAGAGAGGAGGAGGAAGAGGAGTGAGGGAAGAGTGAGTCGGCGTAAGAAGAAAGAGATGAAGAATGACTCAATGTGCTATCTCTGTGACTCATCACATTGGATGGCAGATCCTGCTGTGGGATCCAATCAAAGCCTGCAAAACCAAAATAAACACAGTTGTCACAGAAAACAGGATTTTTACCACATCAATGCTCCATGACAGCTGTCAATATCATGAAAGAGGAAGAGGAGGAGGAGGAGGAGGAGGAGGAGGAGGAGGAGGAGAGAAGGTGGAGGATATTTGAAGGGAGGGAAGGACAGATGGTTGGAGACACTTACATCACTGATGCTTTGGGACAGCTGTCAATAAAAAGGAGAGAGGAGAAGAAATAGGGATGTCTGCAGGGAAGGAAGGGAGGGGAGAGCGGTAAGGTGACAAAGACAAAGTGTCAGTTACTGGGAGGCAGGAAGGAAAAGTGGGGAAAGACAAAGAGGGTAAGAGAAGGAAAATGACAAAGTAGAGAAAGTCAGTGAAACATAGTGATGTTTTTGTCACTGTCAGCAAGAGAGAAGTGAGAAAGACAGAGAGGGAGTGACGTATTTGTCAGACACTGTCAGTTTTCTGCTCTAACTGCAGCAAACACTCTTGTTCTGCTCTGCAAACAGGCAATAACAGGAGAGAAGTACACTCCGACAAAGTGCACAGAGGAAAGACGTCACCTCAAAAAGACATTTGTGTCATTTCTGTGGTTTGTGGTTTTCTAACTGGTTTGCCCTCTAAATAAAGAAAAAAGCTACTCGAAGGTGAAAAAGAAAAAGAAAACTGATTGTTGCTAATTGATTTTTTTTGCCCGCCTGGACCAAGCGAACAAATGCATATGTCATATCATACATCATTTTACACAGTGCCTAATGTGCCAGTGTCGTTTAATCCAGCCTGTTCTCCTGTCAAAAATGTCAATATAGGTCGCTTGTACAGGCAGCGAAAAACGAGCTATGTCTCCGCACTGTAACGCCACCATCTTGCTGACGTAGTAGTGATTGCCAAGTGAAGTTTAAAACGGCTGATTCCCATCTGGGTGTTTCACCCAGGAGAGCAGGGTTCGCGTCCCATGTGAAATCAAAAGTAAACCATTTTTAACTTAAGTTACGTGAATAATCTTTTTAAACGTAACTTACGTTTTTTACGTAACCTGCGGCAGTCACGTGACCCTTGTAACTACTTAATTTCTGGCATTTCCGTACATTTATTTACTGTTTAAACTATCTTTTATAACGCCTTACCAGAAGTGTTTTGCCCTACACCTAAGGTCAGTGGTTTTGCACGTAAAATCCACAGAAACTGCAGCCTTTTTTTACAACCACGGGCCTTACGTGTGTATATATGTGCCCCCGATACATGCCTACGTGCCGTAAATTGTGGTACTGACACATGAGTTATCTGCCGTTTCTGTTAGAGAACTTGTTGTTTAATCAGAAACTGAACAACATTAGCATTTCACTTAATTATGATCATATTTCTGTTCACCTAATGAAAATTGGTTCAAAATGGACTTTTATTTTAGAGAAAAAGATCTGGGTCTTTAGCTGTTTCACTTTCTAGCTAGCTGCCTACAGTCTGAAATTATTTAGGCTTTTTTTGTTGCATATTGCCTTTATTGTATATTATCATCATTAAGGATTATTATTTTATTTCCTTCTTTTTTTTTAAACCAACACGTCCCCAAATTCAAAGGACAGGGAAGGTTGTTTGCCTATCTCAAAATTATATTTAGTAAAGTTATATTTTCATCATAGTTTCAAACAGTCACATAACTGTGAAGTGATAGAAGTTTTATGTGGTTAACATCTGAAACAGAACTATTTGGTTATGTTGAGGCACCAAAACTGCTTAATTTGGTTTAGGAAAAGATCATTGGTTGGGGTTTAAATAAGTACATCATGCAGTTATGCTACCTGACGGGTGTGTGACATAGTTATGCAGTTATGTTCATAAGTTACAGACTTTTTGGTTTCACACAGGATTCATAAATCGATCAGTTACTACCAGTTTTTTGTATCGGTTCTAAGCGAAAGACATAATTACTTAAAGACAAACAACAGTCAATATTGCATTTGGCAAAACAAGATGTCTAATTACAGTTTTTACATTTATTATCAATAAGAAATTTCAATTGTTGTCTGAAAACAGCTTGAAGACAGAAAGTGACTGAAACTAAACGGCTGAATATCAAGAGTCCAGCTCTCTGTACTGAGTAAGTAAATATATTGAACCAGCATTTTGCCAGTTTTCTGTCAGGGGGACGGTAAAGTAGATTGATTTGGGGCCAGGTCGTGGCCTTGCTCTTGCATAACACATTATGATGCAATACTGTGCAGACCATCACAACCTCCCTCCCTCTCTACACCCCCATTCCTGTAACTTCCTCTCTCTGTCTCTCTCCTGGGATGAGAGACTTCATTTTAATAAAAGCTGTAGCGGCACTACTGGAAGTCTACTGAGAGAGAGAGAGAATGGGTTTAGTGGGGTCTGGATAAACCTGCAGAAACTGGGTCACCTCCCATGACCCTCCATATTCAAAGCATGCAGACACACACAATTCACATTTATATAAACCCAGCATCTGTCATTCATCCAGGTGTTGCTTCATTGAGGTAGAACATGTTTATCTTAGCTTATTTTTATGTTTATTTGATTAATTTCAGTGATAAAAGTATGTGGCAGATCTCATCATATCCACCTCGCCACATCGTCTTCCTATTATGGACATTTCTCCCCCAGCTCAACTAATGGAGCTGCATTTGAATGTCTCCATTAAGCCACCACAGAGCATAATGAGGAATGGGAATGAAAGCAACTATTGAATTTCCAACATGCTGACGCCGTATCATACAATATCTGTGTGCAGTTCTTTTTGTCTGAGAGGAAGAGTCTCTACATGTGCATGTGATGTGGCACGTGTCCTAAATGTGTGTTGACAGTGTAAATTAACCCAAGATACAATTAAGTTAATTGCAATCCATTTACCAATCCATGTAAGGAGTTGATCACATTTAACAAAGTAAGTCTTTCTAATCAGCACATGGCGACTTTGTTAACAGAAATGAAATCTCAGTCGCTGTTATGTGATTGGATTGGATTGTGTCGTATTTATCTTATTTTCATTGAACTACATGCAGTTTCTGGTTTGATTGCAAGTAACAACATCAAAACAAAGAGGTGCAGCTGTTGCCTCCAATAACCTTGTTGTCTGACTGAGGTAACAGCCACTGTGAGATTATGAAGGTTGTCCCCATTTGTATGAGTTCCTATGAAAAGTAATGGACTGGAATTAGTAGGTAAACCATGAAATTGATTTTTAGCAAGATGATGTTAAGAGCCATGTAGGGACGGCACTAGGGACGGGGGGATATGTCCCCCCCAGATTCATAGTGATCCCGATCCGTCCCCCCCACTTTCAGCGACAAACATCGCCGGTGAAACATTAATTAATGGATTAATGTTCCGTTAGTTAAACTATTTACATTGCAGCACATGCGCGTTCAAGGTCTACACGAATGCGTGGAATACCCACGGAATAACTCAAATTTCCGTGAAACTGACACGGATTTCGCTACAATGCAAGTTAATGACAGTCATATCCCGTGGCTATTCCATGGATACTTTTTCCCATTGGTTTGTGTCCAAGTCACGTGACTTTCAAGGTTCCGGTGGTCAGAACAAAAAACATGGTGGACAGTTCTCTAATTTTTTGTGAAAAAATCAATATTTTGACTTAGTTTCTGCATAAAAATGGATTTTGATTACATTTCTAGTGAGAAATATATGTTTTATTTTCTAAATATACACTCAGTGAATGTACATAATCACTTTGTCGCAAAGATCTCGCCAGAAAAACACAATCCACTGTGTTTTATTTTGAAATCTCCCTGATCTTCTGTGTATTTAACTGATCAAACCTTGGCCCATCTGTTTTAAAGCATTAACAAAGTGTTTAAAACTGTGATTTTGATCTTAAAAACAGGAATCCTGACGTTCTGTACAACAGCAGTCCTCGTGTCAACGTTTTCAAAGTAGGCCTGTTACATTTGTAGGCTATATGAATCACTCTGCAATAAGTTTAGATTGCGCTGGATTTCGTCATCAAAAACAACTATAACATGATGATGACAGTGAAGAAGATCACCAGCAAAAATGCTTTGTGGTTAAATCATGAGCCCTAGCATTGTATTACATGACATTGGCTCATAATGTGCCACAATTTGTGAAACAATTTAGATTCAGGCAACAAACCTACATTGTTAGGTTTGTGAAAAGATCATGAATTGGGCTACAATTACATTTGTTAAATAACTCATGTATGAAAGACAAAATAACTCAACTAAACTCAACAATTAGTTCACACAGAACATGAAGAGCGGTCTCCTGGGTGAAAGTTTGACCCACTCATCCAACCCGACCTCTTGTCTCCATGGACATTGATTAAAACACATTTCTGGTGCACCAAGGAATACATGTATCAAGAAGTCTTTGGTCACTTTACATATATCCGTATGAGTAGTCTGTTAACCAAGCAGTCAAAGCTTCAGAAGATTTTCCAATGATATTGCTTAACCAGTTGTTCTAGCAACTTCTGGTTCATCTCATACTTAAACACAGGATGAGTGGTTCAAGCCTGTTGGGAAATGTTTGTCTATTAACCTATTAAACAGAGTTAGTTTTTGCAAGTAGACTTTGAGCTTTAATATGAGATACAACTAAAAAAAAATAAAATAAGTGCTTGCTAAAGTCCTGACCTTGTAAAATCAATTATGTAGCCATGTGTTAGGAAGGCCGTGGATAGTCAGTCACCTTGAATACTGTAAGAGCAGAGGTAAATGCACCAAACACACTCTTCTATGGGAACAGAGCCTAAAGAAGAAAACGTCAACCACATCCAGGCTGCCTCCCACCTAGTTGAACCTGAATGACTCGATCATGCTAAGTGAAAAAGCCAAATCTGAACTTGACATATTTTACAATTTATGACTTGGAGGCAAGTTCAGTAGATTTCCAAGGCAGCGAGAGGGAAGATGACCCTGATGGATGTGTGTATTTGTATCTTGTGTTTTGTGGTGCAGGGGTGATCAGGGATTAAGATGGAAACTACCACGAAACGAGAGCCAACAGACGAAGGAACATCGCCATAATTTTCTCTCTTTTTCTCTGCAAGGCTCTTTCTTTTTATGCCTCTGTTTCCTCTTCCTACCAAACAAGCTGCTCTGAAACCCTCCAAACACTTTACATGTCAGGTTTCATAGGATGCAAGTTGAGAGTACACACTGTGTGTGTGTGTGTGTGTGTGTGTGTGTGTGTGTGTGTGTGTGTGTAAAAGACAGAGAGAGCATGTGAGAGGCACAGCACTGCTGGTTAGAAATAGCAGAATATGCCCTGAGAGCTCTTTCATCCTCAGGCATGTGTCTAGTTAGGGCAATTCTTCTTCTGATTGACTCCGGAGGTGGTGTGTGTATGTGTTGCTCTGTGTGTACGTGTTGTTCTGTGTGTGTGTATGTGTGGGCACTTATTTATTCCAGCCTTCAATTGACTCCGTAGGTGATGGCACACGCTGTGAGTGTGAATATTACTGTGTATGTGTGACCTATTTTCCAGCCATTTCCCTGTTTTTGAATGTTTTGTCAGGTGGCAGAGCAGTAATATAAACTGGTTTAATAGCTGCAGCTGAAGTGACAGCTTCTTTTCTACCGTTGGGTGTCTCTATTTCCCTCTCGTTCTCTCTCTCTGAGTCTCATTCTCCTCTCTTTACCTGTTTCTGTCCTGCTCTGCCTATATCTACATGCCTCTCCCGCCCTTTTTTCCCCACCACTCTGTCTCTGCCTCACTCTCCATTTAATTTTTTTTTTTATTTAAAAAAAGTAATTGCCATAACTGTCACACACAAGCAAAAGGTTAGTATAATGCTGCATTTCAAGACATCTTAATTGGACAACTTGGCTATATAATATACTGACACACATTCAGTGAGGCAAACCATGAAGTCTACATAATACTATGATCTATAAATCAGTAAATGTATAACTATAAGGGATACTTCCTGAAGACCTGAGGCCAGCAGAGAATGTTGATATTTTTAAAAGCAAACTCAAGATCTACTTGTTTAGTCTAGTTTTATTTATCTGTGGATATATTTTTATTTTAAATTATTTTATTTCCATTTTTTATTGTCTTTTATTGTTTTAGCCTGACTTTTAATAGAGCTTTTTAGCTATATATTAATTTATTTTTAGTATAGTCTTTAATATAATAATTATTTTATTGTTACTATTTTATAATTTTTTATCTATTTTTTATTTATTTTTAGTATCCATTTATTTATTATTATTTAGTGATAAAGCACTTTGTGTTACACTTTATTTGTATGAAAAGTGCTATACAAATGAAGTTTGATTGATTGATTGAATTATTTAAACTGATATTTCTTTTAAATCTTGTATGCATTGATTTTACAGAACGCAAGGTGCTTTTACATTTCAATAAATGTATCCCTCATGAAAACTGTGAATTTTGATTTTTTTATCTTTAATAAATAGAGAAAAAAATAATTTTCTTAAATAAAGAAATGTTTGATCACTTTTAAAAGAAATGTCCCTTTCTCATATGGTTGTATAACTCCCTTCTGATCCTTGGATTTTTGGAGACTAGCTAGTTACTGAACAAGATGCAATGTGTAATTAAGGCAATTTGGCAGCTGCTGAAAGTTGATTTGGACACTGCTTCCCTCTGCAAAACAAGCCATGTAGAAATTTGTGTTTAGAGTAAACTGAGATTAAATTATATCTGACTTTTGTAAGACAGTGAATAAGTGAATCTACCAAAATTAGTGAATTTCCTGAAAACAGATGGTCCATAAATGTATGAGCCATTAATCCGAGATTTAATGATTATCTTTTACTGACAGACAGACTTATTTTTGGATGTTTCTGAATTGGTTGTTCAGGTTTGAAAGTCTGTAAGGGGTATTAGAGCAGAAAAAGCCCCCATGCACATATCCATAAAAAGAAGGCAGTGGTTGTTACAGGCAGCTCTCAGGTGCAAATATGCTCCTTAAGTATGTTTCTGAAACAGCACATGCATGCTCAGCAAATGCTCCCACATGAAAAAGGTTTATAAGAGGAGTGAACATGGTGGTTTTGTTAAAGTAGGTTACAAACAGAAAACTCACTGCATCTGTCGACTTGTGTTGGCACAAATAGGGCCTACGAGAAATTCATTTTAAGCTGAATCCCATGAGACAATTATGTCCTCCACCATTCATTTCTCACATATGACGTATTTTACTTATAAATGAATAAACAACACTTCTATTTGGGGCAATAATTATTAGTTTCCGCACATCGTCAGTAGTTGCTGAGATGCCACGCTGCCCTGTGGAAATTCTAAATAGGTTTTAGAACAGCCGTCAGCTAGATGGAGGTGAAAAATGTGTCCAGACAAGAACTAAATTAGCTAATCTAATTTTGTGTGTGTGTGTGTGCATGTGTGTGCCTTGTCCGTGTGCATTTTGCCGCTGTGTATATTTGCCTGCGCAGCAGCCAATGTGTGCTTGTGCCTTGGTATACAGCCGTTCCTGCACTTTGTGTGCTGTAATTGAGCCACTGCTTGGCGGATGTTGCATGAGCACACAACAGCTCTCTGGCCAGCTAAACAGCCACTATAATTGAAATTAAAAGGTAACCACATTCATCATGCTGAGCTTCGGTTTAATTGAAATGTATGTTTGTTTGTGTGTGTGTGTGTGTGTGTGTGTGTGTGTGTGTATCTGAGAGAGGGAGACAGCGGAGAACAAAAGCGATAGAGTGAAAGATGGAGGGAGACAAAGTTTGCGTGATTGTTAATGAAAGTGTGTGTGTTAGTGTGTGAGTGTTTGTATGTGTAATGAGCCCGGGAAGCTAAGACTCCATATCTGTACCTGTCCCAGTGACAAATAACACAGGAGACAGATAGCATCCACAAACAACCTACCTCCCCCTTGCCTTCCTTCTCTTTCTATCAAACTTTTTGAGTGCTTTTGTATATTTTCACTCGCTCTCTGTCTGTCCAGAAACCTCCAGGATATTGGAGGATATTGTTTTGTTGTTGTTTTTTTTGGTTCATGATTAGTATTTAATATTTTGTTTTTATTTTAACTTTATATTCATTTTATATTTATTTTTATTAGTACATGTACTTGTTTCATACTGTATGTTCAGTTCTTATAAAGCTGTTTTATTCGTGTTTCCTGTTTTATTTTGGAGTAGTACGTGCCATGTCTTGTTTTACTTCTTCTGTTCATTCCAGAACACATAGTACAAGACTATTTAGTATGTCTGATAAAGATTCAGTTCATTGCATGTTAAATGCAGAATACCATAAGTACCAGGATGTTCTACTACAACCATTTGCAATTTGCAGTCTGCAAGCCAGCATTTATTTCTCTCTGGCTAATCTTACCAACATATACAGTGGCCCTGAAGTTCAAACCACACCCGCAATTCACGCAACACGCCAGCAATTCATCAAACAGAAAGTTTAGGTACATATTGGACACTGATCCTCCTCCTGATTGGTTCCTGCCGTCAATCACTTCTCGATCGTCAAATCAGCCGCCCCAACATAATGTATTGTGATATTTATGGTAAATTCATTGAGACAGCTCAGAGCGAGATGACATGAACACTTTACTGTCATTCTTTGTCACTTTGCAGTATAAAACTCTTACCTGCAGAGAGGGGATGAAGTATTAACTTTACATGGACACACCACGTGAATTAATCAAATTGCGTCACGCCGAAAACGTGTTTTTTTGTGTCGACGAAATTCATAATAAAGAAACCAATCAGGAGGAGGATCAGTGTCCAATATGTACCTACCCTTTCCGTTGTGATGAATTGCTGGCGTTATGTGTGAATTGCTGGCGTTTTGTGTGAATTGCTAGCCTGGCTAACACCAGACTAATCTTAAATGAGATTTAGTCTGGAAACCAACTGTTCATTTCTCCATAGAGGAGGTGTGGTTAACGATCCTCCGGAGCTGTTTATTGGGCGCTTAGAATGTCTATCATAAGCGTCGTAGGTAGCTCTTAGCCAATCGTATCAGTTATACCAGATGACGTATGTAGAGCAACAGAAATGGATGTTTGTTGTGTGTGTGTCTGTGAGAGAGTGTTGCTTGCTGCTTTGCTTCTCCAGTTCTCGCTTTCTGCAAGATTATTTATTCCCCCTCATGTCATTCAGCCACACACATCCACATCGCTAGCGGCGCTAATAGCCCCGCTACCGGTGATCTCGATACAAGCCGGGGGACAGCGGAGCTGCCGAGAGACCTTTCGCCTTTCAACTTTCGCTCTAAACTATTTAAAACGCCATCTACAGCTAAAGAGAGTTTCGCGTCTGCTGCAGCCATGTTGGATCCGTAAGAAAACTACAAGCTTCCAAGTGCCGAGTAGTACGAGTTGCCGTCCCTCCCCGCTCTGTGATTGGATCCCTAAAACAGGGCTAAGAAAGCTCTCTGGTTGCCAGACTGGATGGAGGTTCGAAATTAAATTTGAGCATGCAAGGCAGTATGGGTATACCCAGGCTAGTGAATTGCTGGTGTGGTTTGGACTTCAGGGCCACCGTACACATATCCTCTCCTTGTATATATGAGGAAAAAATGCAACATGGACTGTCAGCAACTGGTCATTTGGTATCTTGGGGGGTGATCTGGACTCATGATTTTAGTTTTAATAAAAACTCTCCTGGCATTTGCTCCTGGCGTTTGTCACAACTGTTGTGAAAGAAACAACAAAGTAAAAGGCTTAAAAATATTCAAGTGTTAACTTTGAGAATGGAATTTGTTGTGGGTGTAGGTGGCAGAATAAGTGATTAAAGCAGTAAATCTAAGGGGGAAACACTGAACTATGCCTTGACAAAAATACAACCATGACATTGTTGCACTTCTTCTGCATATCCCACTAAAAATCAATCAAAATGTACTAATGTATTTGTGTACTTGTGTGATTGGCAGTTGATGTAAAAGCAGCACATAGACAGACAAACTGTACTCCATCTCAAAGCCAAGGACAGTCAGTAGTAGTAGTAGGGAGTCCGTGGCCTAGAGGTTAGGAATCGGGCTTGTAACTGGAGAGTCGCTGGTTCGAATCCCCTGACAGGTCTAGGACTGAAGTGCCCTTGAGCAAGGCACCTAACCCCCCCTCCACAGCTCCCCGGGCGCAGTAATGTGCTGCCCACTGCTCCTTGCATGGTGTGTTCACCTGTGTGTAAAAAAGGATGGGTTAAATGCAGAGGTTGAATTTCCCCATTGTGGGATTAATAAAGTACTCTTCTTCTTCTAGTTTGTTAGGAGTGGTGTTAAAGACTGAAGACCACATCATAGCTGACATTAGCAGTACGCTTCTCTCTGAATATTAGGTTTGTAGCTTTTCCAACTAGCGAAGGTGCAGGAGAAGAGTTCGTCTTTCTCTGTGAGCTATGAAAGAAGCAGACATTAGTTCTAATGTAGGTTGTTGTTTAAAGCCCGGGGCTCTTTTTGTTTGTGTGTTTGGCTGTTAATCAGTGTCAACATCAGCCTGTGATATAATGGAAACACGCAACCAACAGATTCACATTATGCCCTTATTAATCCGATGTTAGATTCTCATTGCAACATGAGACTAGTGTTACATTTTAATATGTTGCATGCCATGACCCCTGATGCACAATGAGAGGATTTAACCATCGCCTCAGGTTAGCGCTGGTACTCTTTATTCCCTGTTACTTAAAAACAAATAAGGAGAGAGAGGGTGAAGGCAGAGTGAAGAGGTGGGCTGGTGACCTTAAACAGGTCACATGAATTACAAAACAAATATATTTTCACTTCATAAAATGAAAACTGAAAACAGTTTATTGTGAACTTAATAAGGATTATTTAAAATAAACTCAATACAAGCGATTCAAACTGTAGAGATGCAAACAAAATACACCTCTTTAGGAAAGTGTTAATTGTGCTTTTCTAAGACCTACAGTCATGGAAAAAGTTATTAAACCACCCTTGTTTTCTCCTTGCTTTCTTGTTCATTTAATGCCTAGTACAACTAAAGGTACATTTGTTTGGACAAATATAATGATAACAACGACAATAGCTGATAAGAGTTTAATTTAAAAGCTGATATCTTGCCATTTTCCATGGTTTGCTTGACAATGATTTTGGTTATTATCTAGAAAACCATGGAAAATAGCTAGAAATCAGCTCTTAAATTAAACTCATTTGAGCTATTTTTGTTGTTATTGTTATATTTGTCTGAACAAACATACCTATAGTTGTACCAGGCATTAAAATAAACAAGAAATTGAAGAAAACAATTGCCAAATATTTTTTTCCACGACTATATTGGACACTGAATGCTTTTGTGGAACTGAAATTATATTGTACTTAATTTAAACCAGCACGGAGTCACATTCAATTCTGTGGACGTGAAGATTTAAAGTATAGACTGCAAGGTGCTGCTGATTGCCATATAGCAGCACTGAGTTTATCACTCAGTGTCACGGCACTCTCCTGGCTCAGGGCTGCTGCTGCTCTTTGACAGGACGTCATTCTCAACTTAACTGACCTTACTTCTATTTTCCAAGGCCCCGGCTTATGACAGCTGTCAGTTAATTTACTGCTTTTCTATTCAGAACCTTGCTATTATATAATCGCAATTTTATGGGTTTTCGTATGGAAAGAATATTATGCGGTGAAATACTGCAGACACTTCAGTCATGGTTAGCTCCCATATCATTCAGTGAGGCAGATAAATGGCTTAGCCCGCAAAAAGAAGACCTTTAGCTCAGATGACACAGAAGAAAAAAGGGACAATACACCAGTTTTATGAATCAAAGTCAATCTACTGTTCAACAGAAAAACTATATTGCCCTTGAAAACATTATTAATGTTTGTTGTGTCTCCGGGAGACCATATTATTGTATTTAAGCTTGGGTTATAGAAATATAGCATTTGTTACAAACTGTAGGTGCAAGGTTTGAAAGACATGACTGTTATTCAAGGCAGAGATGGTCTACTGTCAAACATTGTTGAGTTGATTATGATAACTGTGTTTTTCAGCTTGACATCTTGGATTTTGACAACAGTTTTCATTTGTATTTTTAAATCAATCTCTGGGGTTTGTGTATCACCTTTGCGCATTGTGCAATACTAAATTGATGAAATACAGGTGCATCTCAATAAATTTGAATATCATAGGAAGTTTATTATGTCAGTAATTAAATTCAAAAAGTGGAAATAAAACATTATTTAGATCCATTACACACAGAATGAAACATTTCTATGTCCAAATGTATTAAATTTCTTCTAATTATAATGATTATGGCTTGCTTTTTAGGAAGACCTAACATTCAATATCTCAAAAAATGTTAATATTACAAAAGGCAATTTTAAAAAGTATGTTTAATATGGAAATGTTGGCCTCTGAAAAGTATGTCCATCTAAGTGCACTCAATACTTGGTTGGGGCTGTTTGACTTGAACTACTGGAAATTGACTTTTCCATGATATTCTTAAAGAATTGAGATGCACCTGTATTAAGAAAACATTTTTTACAACATATAGTTAGAAATTGGTATTACTAAAACCTACAAAAAAGCAGAGATCCTAAAAAAAGATGGATACAGCTCACGGTGTTCACAGCCATCAATAATTAATTTCATCCTTATCTCAGGAAAAAAAACGTTTTGGGCAAACAAAAACCATTTGACGCATGATGCTGAAGCAGTATCAGGACATTTTGATATACCTTTTGTGTAGTTAAAGTAGGGCTGTACTCAATAGTTTGAAGCTTCATTCAAAACACTGACGTCTCAATTCTAAGTCAACATTCAAATGCTGCAGCACACTTTTTCATGTCTATTCCTATTCCGTCTTTTTTGCATTCCGTTATCTTTAATAACAGGTGGGGGAAAAAATTGAAAAATTAAAATTTCTCGCTCAGCTCTCAGGGTTTCCATACAATTCATTCTGCTGTATCATCCAAACATTTTCAAAAAGCCCAGAACATTGTAAAGGCCAAAAGACAAAATGTATTGAAACAAGATGCATGTAATACTTTCCATTAGTCACAACATGTTTTTATTGAACAAAATTATCTGCTTCTATCCATACTTGTTAGTGTGTTGAGCTTTTCAAAAACAATATTTTCACAGAAAGTTCCTGCAGCAATCTAACATCATACATTGCATTTACATAAGTAAACAATTATTTAATAAGTAGTTCAAGGATTTGTATTATTGTTTAGGGTGAATGTGATGACAGACATTCAAAGCTTCATACATATATATATATATATATATATATATATATATATATATATATATATATACACACATTGTGGTTTGTGCCACAGCTGTCCTAAATTAACAAAAAATGTTAAGCTAGTATATAATTATTATTGTTGTCCATGAATTTTCAAATTAAGTGTTTTACAAAAAAACCTGTAAAAGTAGTAAAGCACATTATTACTTCTTGATTAAGATGTTAAATTATAGTTATTTACTTACATTCCTGAACAGTAAAATTAGTTTTATGGGTTGAATGTTTTGCTTGATTCATTTCTGACTTCTCAGAGAAGCCCAGTGAGCCGGCTACAATCTGGCTATAAAATGGTGAATTCACTTTGTTATTTGCCAAATAAACAATAACAATAAAAAAAATATATTTTTAAACAAGCTTTGAAAGATTTCTTAAATATTTATGTTGTCTGGCTCACACTTGCTTGCTGCAGCGGACCGGGGTTTGAATCCGGCCTGAGGTCCCTTTGCTGCATGTCTTCCCCTCTGTCTCCCCCTTTCTATCTGTCTCTATCCAATAAAGCAGTAAAATTGCCAAAAAAATAATCTTAAAAAATAAATAAATTATGTTTTCTCATTTTTATGACAGATGGTCTAATACATGTAGCACTGTATATGTATATACATATATATATATATATATAGAGAGAGAGAGAGAGAGAGAGAGAGAGAGAGAGAGCTCTAGTAAGCATACTGTCTGGAGGGCATGCGGTGTCATGTACAGCAGAGAGTGCACGTCCGGTTCATTTCCTGACTGTCACCGTTGACCTGATTGCTATCGTGCTTCTCCAGCCTCCTCCTCCTCCTCACCTCCACAGTAACATACTTCACAGGACCAGGGTTGTCTCAGTGTACACATGATGAATGAAGGACTGAATCACCTGCCAAACATGGATCATGGTAAAAGTTTCCCTTTGTGATTATATTCAGGATTTATCCACTGACAAACTCCACTTTATACAACGACACAAAAGTTTTTACATTTCCAACATGGCCCTAAACAGGGAAGACAGATTGTGTTTCGTGTGTTGTGCTTCCAATGGGACCTGGATGAGCTTACGTTATTTTCATCTCTGCTGTTTAGTCATCAGCTTTCTAATCTCTCAGTAAACTGCCAACATGTAATGGAGAACAGGAGGGAATGGAATTGTTTGAATTAAATTAAATTCAATCTAAAAAACCCTCACCTTCTAAGCTGAATGACTTTTCTTTCATTTACAGTCTCATGAATAATGATGAGAAACAAAGCCGTCAAGTAAAATGATTTGAGAAAGACCGTAGTTCTGTCTGCCAGTTCTTCACAGCTTGTACAAATTACAAATCTCAACATAAATGCTGACATTTGACTTCGCAGAACTTTGCATAACATTACTTCTTCCACAACCATATTTACTTGGGGTGTTTATTACGTTGTTTAAAGTGTTTTTCTTTGACTTATTTATGAAGCTAAATGTACTGAAATGTCTAGTCCTGAGAGTTATTTTTTTTACATTTATTTATACACCAACATAATAAAACCACCTTATGAGATGCAAGTCACAATACCATGCCAGGTGTCAGTCAGAAATCATTACAGTCACCATCAAGTGGTCACATAGAGGGTACATTAAGAGGATAAAAATAGTAATACAGGAAGGGTAAAGGGCGTAAATAAGATTTATTTTGTCGATAATCATGTTTTTTATGTCAGGAGTTCCCAAACTTTGCCACACCAAGACCCTCATATAGCATTAGCCTCTGGCCCTGTTACAAATTTTGTTTAAAGTATGTATACATTATGATGGCAAAAAAAAAATCAAAATTCAAACATACAGGTTCTTATATTTTCCTAATTTTTACCTTTCTTCTATTATAAATATTCCTTATCATTAATATTCAACAGTAAAATGAGCACTCAACATATTTTCTTTTGTTAAGCCGATTTATTCATTACATTCAGTGTATTCTGATATTAAAGACATATTTAAATATATACATTGAATAACATACATCAAAGTTTGAAAAACATTTTATGTCACTGGTCAGGAAACTGCAATTTCTCTGAGCATCAAAATGTATTTAAAGTATCAAAAGTAAAAGCACTCTGATGCTCACTGATGCAGAATGGACACATTCAGATTGTTATTTATATATCCCAAATATATTATGAGATTCTTTGTATTGACGCATTTATGTAAGTATAATTTTAATTTTGTAAAGATACGCCCATTTTAACTATATATACTTTTATGAGGTTAAATTGAAAATAAAATGTCTAATTACTTAAAAAAAAAAATTATGGTTATGATCAGATGTTTGATGTTAATCTTGACTGGAAAAGTAACTATTGCTGGAAGCTAAATGTAGTTGAGTAAAAAGTACAATATTAGCCTCAAAATGTATTCATCCATCCATCCATCCATTCTCGTCCGCTTATCCAGCTCCTCCTGGGGGACCCCGAGGCGTTCCCAGGCCAGGCGAGAGATATAATCCCTCCACCGTGTTCTGGGTCTTCCCTGGGGCCTCCTACTAGTTGGACGTGCCAGAATACCTGGGAGGCGCCCAGGAGGATCCTTACCAGATGCCCAAACCACCTCAGCTGGCTCCTTTCGACGCGAAGGAGCAGTGGCTCTACTCCGAGCTCCCTCTGGATGTCTGAGCTCCTCACCCTATCTCTAAGGCTGAGCCCAGTCACCCTACGGAGGAAGCTCATTTCGGCCGCTTGTATCCGCGATCTTGTTCTTTCGGTCACTACCCAAAGCTCATGACCAGAGGTGAGGCCTTCCGGCTCAGCTCCTTCTTCACCACGGCGGTCCGGTGAAACGCCCGCGTCACTGCTGACGCCGCACCAAACCGCCTGTCCATCTTACGCTCCGTTCTCTATGAGGAGATTATAATGCATTATGGACAGGGGTGTCATTTGTGCTCAGAACATTTAAATTATTCTGATGACCTCAAAATGTAGTGGAGTAGAAATATAAAGTTACATAAAATGGAAATACTGAAGTTAAGTGCATGTACCTAAATTTTTTTACTTTCGTACAGTACTTAGTTACTTTCCAACATTGGTTATATATTAGGATAACCAAAGTGAAGCCTTTTTTTACACTAGTAGAAGAACTTACAAAAGTAGCAAGTTTAGTTTACACAAAGGAAAATGCGACATGCTTACCATCTAATCAACAGCACAACAGTTTGGTGCCAAGATGTTTGGGAATATGGCTGGTGTGAAAGTTTAATTGGGGTGCAAACATATGTTTCTCTCTGGGACGTGGGTGTGATGATGTGTACCTGTCGACAATGTTAAATTCTTCATAATGTTGCCTATTTTTACTCCTACAAGTTTCCATAATATTCTCGGCTCAGAAACATACGTAGCAAAGACTTCTCCATTGCAAAACTTCTTGTAGCACCTCTGCTTTACTATAAAAGCAGATGACACACGTGTCTATAAGGGACTGACGTTAATCCTTTGTGTCAAATATAAAACCAGCTATATGCTCCACCTTTGTGCAGAGCTCAGAACAAAGCATGAGTTTTTTTTTCAAGTTTTTACTTTTCTAACCTTAAGGGAAAGGCACATGAGAACACAGTGGAAAGGGAGATAAAGTGGGGAAAGGTATGAGGGGTCACAAAAATATGCAGCATGCTCTTAGAAGTCTCGAGAGTAGCATTTCAGTGAGCTTCAGCAGGAGGCTGAGGATGAAAAGGAGCAGAGAAAAAACGCTGATACAGTTGATGGTATCTTTTACCGAGATGACATTTTGATGTGAAATCCTTTTATCAACATGTTTAAGATTAAAGACGTGTGGCTGGTAGTTTTACATATAACATGCAAATAAAGTCTCTGAAGAAGGTGCAAAATGAAAGCAGCTTTGTTGCATTAAAAAAAAAGACACGTAATATGAAGTTATATTTGAAAGTGCTACTTTTTTTACTAGTCGTTTGTACACATTTAAATGGGAAAAGTTGCATGTTATACCTTTACGGGCAAAATCAATACCTTAAGATGGAAGTTACAGACTGTAAATGAGACATGTTGCACCAGTCTTCCTCCTGCATTTAAATTTACAGGATGCAAAAGGCTTTGAAAAGCACAAACCATCTAATGATTTCAGAATGCATCTATCAAATGGTAAAGACTTGATTAAATAGGCTTCTGAACAAAGAAATAATCAACTAGAAGCTCAATTATATAGGATTGACAACATTAGTGACCTAATATTTCATAAAAGGCCAGTAAGCTTGATCATGTTGACAGACTTGTATATCCATCAAGTGAAAAAGCAATTAAATAGTAAGTAATGGGTGTATTTAATGCTAACAAAATGCAGCAAAGCATACAACCGTCCCTCCCGCCAACTTCTAAAAATTTAAGTGAAAATGTCAGTTTCCCTTAAATATATACGTCACATATTCCTATTGATCTTGGCATCTGGTCTTTGGCAAATTAAATCCATCACTCCGTGGGTCTGCTTCTTTCTTTTAGTCTCTTTTTTAATTCATACATGTTTACCATTTACTCCCTCCAGAATATTGCTTTGAGACAAACATAAACATACAAATGTAAAGTATGATTACGTGGCAGGCGGACACGTCTACACACATGTGAAAAAGACGTACAGATTTACAAAGACACACACCCACACACACACGGAGCGCCGTCTGAAGACACATTAACTTGCTTCTCTTTGCTCTGCGAGTCATATAGCAGCAGAAACAACAGAGGGACAGAATTCAATAAGGAATAAAAGCAATACTGACAGGTAATGCCCCCACTACACTTCACAGCCATTTGTCAATAAAGAAGCAATTACTAAAATGTAGCAGCCATTTGTATGCTGCCTGGGGATAGGGAAGGGAGGGGGTGGGGGGGCTCTATTGATTTGTTGTGCTTGTCAGGGAGAAAAACACACAGATGCACACATAAATGCACATCAAAGAAAGCACATTTATATGCACAAAGTTGCAAAGGAAAGAAACCAAAAGCATGCATAATATGCAGTTTTATTAGTATCGATTACACACTCAGGATTTGTGTTCAGGTCTCAAAATAAACTTGTAAATGCAGCTATTGTTTGCATTTGTCTGTTGATGTTGGTCATGTGTTTGGAGGTTGTACATTTGCACTGAAAAACGAAAAAAATCCACCTGCAAACAACGGTTACCAAGATTCTGTTCTTACTAGTAAACACCAGTCAGAACAGGCTGCTCTATATCACTCTCTGTGCTCATAACTATGAAAAGTAATACACTTTAGAAAATAAATAAAGGATAAATGAAAATAGAAATGTAAAGAAAAATATTAGTTTCCTGACCTTTGACACACTTTTTTTTTTTTTACAAAAATAAATCTTATTTATGCCATTTGATCTTCTTGTATTACTATATTTATCCTATCAATGTACCCACGATGGTGGCTGTAATATTTTCTGGCTGACACCTGTCACCTCTGGCAGCTTGTGGCTCAGTGGGTCACCAGTTAGATCCCTGAATGTGGCAGTTTACATGTTAACAAGTCAAAAATAAATGTCATATTTCTTTAACCATCATACCAACCATTTTCTTTATCTTAACACGTACAGTACTGTGCAAAAGTTTCAGGCGGGTGTGAAAAAATGACCGTGGGTGCAAGATCCAGCTGCTCCCCGATTTTAACAAGATTGAACGTTTTAGGTGTGAAAACTATATCAGTTATATTAGCCTATTATTCAAAGAAAGGTATTTTATATAGGCTACATCTTAAAACATCTCTAGAAGGAGTCTTTAATGATTGAATTGTGTTCTTTATTTAGATCATAAAATGATAATTTAATTGCGATCATGTTTACAGTTATTATTTAGATACATGTATTACACTGAAGTCAGATGCTGTTGTTTCAGCTGTTATGGGGTTTATTTTGATGCAACACCAATGTGTGATAGTGGAGAGGAGAGCCAGCAGCTGGCTTTTGCACCCACGGTCAGTATTAGTAGTGTGTGTATAGGCAAACAAACAACACCAACCACAACAACCATTATTCATTGTGTTATTAAATTTGTGGGAAGTTATTACAATATTGAAAGTTGAAGATTTTCACTTCCCCACACACATTATATGTTCCTGCAAACATAATAATCATTACAATCGTGGGAAATCGCGTGTTCCATTTGTAATAGGCAATCGGCTTTTACATTTGTGGGATTATTGCATTAAAAGTTGCATTACATTCACGTAATGACAGTACTGTACTAAATTAGCATTTACAGGATACTTTGATAAGAATCCATAAAGAATAATTGTCTTGAACATGAGGTTTATTAAAACAAAGCCCCTCTTGGTGCTTGGATGCATGCATGTGTCCACTATAAGACATTCTGTACATGTGCTGTGTTTCACACCATCACACACACAAACAGGTTACCCATCAGACAAAGCAATTTCCAGCCAATTACAAGAGTCAAACAGAAATCAAAACTCATTTGGACTCAGTGTTGTAGAGCGCTGTTACTTGCCTGTCTGTTGCACTGTTGTTTCTCCTGTTTACTTTTAGAAACTGACAGCCTAGGTGTTTTTCCTCCTGTTGTTTTCTTCACATCATTCTCATTAAACCAACAACACCGTTCTGCATGAATGACTTTGGACAGCGTTTATTTAAGAGAATCTGGACCTGGCACAGCTGCCACCCTTTCTGACGTTGAAGTAAACTGAATTTCATGATGCCCATATACTTGTTTCATATAGGACATCATGGCTACATCGATCACTGACTCCAGGAATGACACATTCTCACAAACAGGATAAAACACCCAATAAAACCTGTTGTTGTGACAGAAATGTGGCCTTGTTGCAGTCTGGGACTGTCTGGAAAATACTCCACTCCCTCAGCAGCTGCTTTGAGTGCTCTTAGGAGAGCTGCGTATATTGTTCAGACTTCAATCACAATAATTAAAATTTGCAGTGAAGCGGTTATAGTAAAACAGTATATATGGTATGAACTTGGGTTTCAAATTCACCATTAGATAACTAAACAACAAACACAAAAACAGGGATTAGAAGTTGGAAAATGTGTGACTATACCTATATAGATATATATATATAGACCTTCTGTGTGACAACTTGCTCCAAAAAATGGTTTATTGGGGATATGTATTTGTTTACTCTGCATCTTATGCATGGAATACATTACAGAAAGACTGGAAAATAACTGACTTAGTTTCTTTGAGCACTTTTAAATCCAAACTGAGAGTTATTGAGGCCAATTCCACAATATGCACTTGTTTCTCAAAACGCGTTTAAGGTCTGTGTCTTATGTAAATATGTAACTGTATTGTGTGTTTGCTGCCTCTTGGCCAGGGCTCCCTTGAAAAAGAGGTTCTTAATCTCGATGTGATATTCCCATATATATATGGTGATCACCGGCGTTACGGTAGCGGGGCTAATAGCTAATAGCCCCGCTACCATAACGCCGTAACGGTAGCGTAACGCTACCGATATTAGCCCCGCTACCGTAACGCCGGTAATCTCGCTACGAGCCGGGGGACAGCGGAGCCGGCGAGAGACCTTTCGCCCTCTAAACTATTTAAAACACCATCTACAGCTAAAGAGAGTTTCGCGTCTGCTGCAGCCATGTTGGATCCGTAAGAAAACTACAAGCTTCCGTCTGCCGAGTAGTACGCGTCATCGTCTTGCAGTCCCTCCCCGTTCTGTGATTGGATCCCTAAAACAGGGCTAAGAAACCTCTCTGGTTGCCAGACTGCCTGGAGGTTCGAAATGCAATTCGAGCGCGCAAGGCAGTATGGGTATACCCATGCTAGTTTCTTACTAGTTTTTGTATTAATTTCATTGTGAATTTTTGTTTTCAAATTCAGTTAGTTTTAATTCGTTTTTAGAGGAAGTTTTGTAGTTTTAGTTTAGTTTTTATTTTTGGAAAATGCTTAGTTTTAGTTTAGTTTTTATTAGGGCCTGTAGAACCTGATAATGTAAATTCCCTTTAATGTAATAACCCCGTTAATGTAATAAAAATCTGCACTTGAGTCCAGTGAAAATGTAATAAAACCTGATAATGTAATAACTTCCCAATAATGTAATAAAGTGCATTTCCCAATAATGTAATACACTTTTAACCAATAATGTAATAAAGTATTACATTAATGGGAGGTTATTACATTATCAGGTTAGCCTTCATTTCGCAAGTCCTGATAATGTAATAACTTCCCGATAATGTAATAAAGTGCAGCAGACCCCCCATGACTTGGGTTCAAGTGGTGATACTGTGTAGGCAACTCTAGCTCAAGAGCTCTAGGGCCACCAACAGGTCAAAGTTGAATGTTTATTAACTTTTGACCCGTTCATCCGTTTTTCACAAACGAGGTATCACTGGAACCCTTGGGCCAATCCGAACTCAATGCATCCTCATTGGGGGTTTTCGGCCATATTGGATTTTCCGCCATCTTTGATTTGATCAAAAACCTTTAAGAGGCCTCTCTTGTCACAAATTTTGTCTTATCTTCTCTAATCTTGATCCCAGATGATCTTCAGATCATGACACACAAATGCATTCAACATCTTCTTGAAATTCAAAGGCACGTGGCTGTGACAGCCAATCAAACTTGTTGGTGGGGTCACCAAACAGGAAGTAAGCCCATTTCTCAGTAACCCTTTAGCATATCTTAACCAAACTTGGTACATATGACATCATGACATCATCATATGACTCATGACCTTAGACTGTATAAAATAGCTCATGACATCATCCTGGGGACACCCAAAACATCTGGTGACCTTTGACCTCTAGGGGGCCACATATTCTGTCCAACCTGTCCAAACTTAGCATATGATCTTCAGACCAAGTTGAACAAATGTGTCAAACAGCTTTTTCAAATTCAAAACCATTTGGCTCTCTGACAGCCATGATAATCTTGAGTGCAGTATCTCCAGAATGTATTGGTGCAAGTGCTTCAAATTTGGTATGAGTGTTTGTAGGGACTTAAAGATTAATTGATTTGATGATGAAGGTCAAAGGTCTCTCCTTATATGTCCTTGATGCACGTGTTTCAAATTAAGCAGCTAGCTCAGTGAGCTCAGCAACATAGCAACATTTTAGCCAGTATATTGCATCCACTCTAGTTGTTTCTAGTTGTTATTATTATTACTACTATTATTGTCTTTAATCATCTTCAGTAGTATATTATTACTACTAATACGAATAATCAAAAATATAGTATTACATTACAAGTATTGCATTACCTACATAGTTTTTCTAACTACATGCTGGTACCAAAGGCTCATCGATAGCTGTCCAGTGTATAAAGTCCCTTTTATTATTATAAATGTATTTTATATTCTATATTTCCTTCAATTAGTCTATCTACTAAAACATGGAGGGCAAATTAGGCTTTGGTTAGTGAAGTTATTTCATATAATATTCACATTCAATAACGATAATAAATTGTCTATTTGCTATTGGTTTATGGATTATACACCAGTTCAGTATATGGATGCCGAAAGAAAGTTCAAATCCATGTTCAAAATAGCCATGATGAAGACATCAACCATAAAGAAGTTCTAAAATGGTGGCTCTAAAATGAGGTTGCTTTTCTGGATAGGTTGCTTTTGTTGTGTGTTGAAATTAACTGAAGAAATACAAAATTGTTGCATTTGGAGTCCACTGCAATTTGCCAGTGATATTTAACCAGCTCAGAACACAGTTGTCCCTAATACAATGTATTCAACCTATATACTTAGTAAAAAGTAAAGTGTTACTGCACTGTTTGAGCAGTGCTTTGTAGCCTAATATTGCTGTTGATTATGTGAAAATGTTCTGAAAGCACTAGGCACAAGTAGTTACATATAGTTTGAAATACAAAATAATCCATTCCAAAAACGTATAAAAGCTGCAAGCAATGATGAAGGGGCCAATATAGTTGATGGCACCAAGGCTGGTTGAGACCAGGTTTTTTTCCCAGGTTCTAAGCCTGTTTAATGTCAATAAGAGTTAAAGTTTAACACCAGGATGCTCAAAGATCAGAATGGCAGCCAAATTCTGATGTGCAAAATAGTTTTGGAGCTATTTGGAGTGGTCTGGCAACATCACCAGACATTGAAAAATAAGTTTGCAATCCACTTATGTGAAGATATAGGAGTTAAAACACATTTTCGATACTGCACCGCCCCCTAGATGTCAAAGTTCACCAAATTGTTTAGGTGTTCCCAGGATGATGTCATGACTCTATGTACCAAGTTTGGTAAAGATATGTTAAAGGGTTGCTGAGAAATTGGCTAACTTCCTGTTTGGTGACATAGCCATTAAGTGTGATTGGTTGTCACGGCCAAGCACCTTTAGATTTCAAGAAGCTTTTCAATGCATTCGTGTGTCATGGATACCTCGTTTGTGAAAAACGGATGAACGGGTCAAAAGTGAATAAACATTCAACTTTGACCTGTTGGTGGCGCTAGAGCTCTTGAGCTAGAGTTGCCTACACAGTATCACCACTTGAACTCAAGTAATGGGTGGTCTGCTGCACTTTATTACATTATCGGGAAGTTATTACATTATCAGGACTTGGGAAATGAAGGCTAACCTGATAATGTAATAACCTCCCATTAATGTAATACTTTATTACATTATTGGTTAAAAGTGTATTACATTATTGGGAAATGCACTTTATTACATTATCGGGAAGTTATTACATTATAGATAGATAGATAGATAGATAGATAGATAGATAGATTACTTTATTCATCCCCGAAGGGAAATTCGGTTGTCACAGCAGTCCGGTATTCAAGGTCAATAAAATACAATAGAATAAAATACTGAGGTAGCATAAATAAAAACAACAATAGAAAAAAACACAGAATAGAACAAGGACACTTGAGAAGTTAAAAAAAAAAAGAACATCAGTTGGTAGGATAGTTGACAAGATGATGGTAATAATTAAACTGGTGATATGATGGCAACAATGCTATAGTGACTAGACGGTATATAATAATAATAATAATAATAATAATAATAATAGTACAGTATATAATATAATATGTAATAATAGATTACATAGTAAACAATATAAAAAATAAAATGAAAAATATGAATAAAGTAATTTTAAGTTAAATAATATGATATATAATATATAATAATAATAGTCGTAATAATAATAAATAAGGCCGGTATAATAATAATAGTAGTATTTTACAGTATATAGTAATAATAGTAATGGCAGCAACAGTATATATAATAATAATTATAGTAATAATATTAATAACATAGCAAAGTGTCATGCGTAGATTTAGTGCATAGATTTAGTGCATTTCAGTAATGTTGGTTCTGGCAGAGGTAGATGAGTTATAAAGTCTTATTGCAGAAGGAAGGAACGACTTTCTGTATCGTTCCTTGGAGCAGCGGGGTTGTATGAGTCTGTGGCTGAAGCTGCTCTTTAGCTTGTCCAGTGTTTTGTGGAGGGGGTGAGAGGGATTGTCCATGACTGCCAGCAGTTTTGCCAGCATCCTGTCCTCCACCACCTCCTCCAGGGTGACAAGCTTAGAGCCAACAACAGACTCCGCCTTCTTGATCAGTTTGTTCAGTCTGTTGGCGTCCTTTGCTTTGATGCCCCCCCCCCCCCAGGACACCACAGCAAAGAAGATGGTGCTCGCCACAACAGACTGATAGAACATCTGCTGCATTTTGTTGCAGACATTGAAGGACCTGAGCCTCCTCAGGAAGTAAAGCCGGCTCAGGCCCTTCTTGTAGACGGTCTCTGTGTTGGTGGACCAGTCCAGTTTATTGTCCAGAGTGACCCCCAGGTACTTGTATGCAGGTACCATCTCCACATCTGTCCCACCGATGCTGACAGGAGAGGGCAGGGGCTTATTCCTCCTGAAGTCCAGAACCATCTGCTTCGTCTTCCTCATGTTCAGCTGCAGGTGGTTCTCCCCACACCACTTCACAAAGCGGTCCACCAGGTCCCTGTACTCAGCCTCCCCTCTGCCCTCAACACACCCCACAATGGCCGTGTCATCAGAGAACTTCTGCAAATGACACGACTCAGTGCAGTACTGAAAGTCAGCAGTGTATGTGGTTATCAGGTTTTATTACATTTTCAATGGACTCAAGTGCAGATTTTTATTACATTAACGGGGTTATTACATTAACGGGAATTTATTACATTATCAGGTTCTACAGGGCCGGGACTCGATTAAAAAAATTAATCTAATTAATTAGAGGCTTTGTAATTAATTAATCAAAATTATCGCATTTTAATCACATATAAATATTTGACCTGAGAACAGTGAGAAGTAATTTTTTTCACATGGATTTTTAATATACTATTGAAGAATGACTGAATACATAAGCTTAAGCAACAAAAAATATTGCTTATTTTTGTTCAGTCCAACAGACCAATGCAATTTTTGCCATTAAGTGTAGCAATAGCATATTTAGAAATATAGTACATTTCAGAAATTCAGGTAGCCTATAGGTAGGTAGACCTTGTGTAATATAATACTATAATACTTTGTTTTTTTTTTAAGTAAAACACAATCCACACTAGCTACCACACTAGCCGCTATATGTTTTGCATTGAGGTGATACTTGAGGCTGGATGTGCTGCGGTGATATGTGAATTCCTTGTTGCATAGCAACACAACCATGCTCTTATCGACGCTTCCATCCGTTCATTTGTTGTAACAAAATGTCCCATCATCCACGGGGCCAACCAAAGCGGTCTCATCAGGTTCTTCGTTCATGTTCACTGTGGTTTGTTGTTGTCTGAACTCATGAACGCTAGTTGGTGCTCCAGTATAATCGGTCCGCCTGAAACTCATCCAGTGACAAACGTTCCGCGGTGCAAAAATAAGTTAGCCCTAGTTTTTATTAGTTTTAGTGTTAGCTTTAGTTTTTTTTGTAATGGGCTATGTGTTGGGTGCGAGATTCAAAGAGGTCATAATGTTGCCTTTTTTTCCTTTGGTTTATCCATATTAGCCCCAATAAGGTTATTAATTCTTACAGTTCTGGGTGTTTTGAATTTTGGTTCGAGTATAGACATAAACATATTTTCCAGTGTGTTCCTGCATGTTCACTTACAGAATCCTCTTTCTAATAAAAACACTGGATTATGTATGAAAAAAGTTGACAAAGACGAAAACAAAGGACATTTTCACTATCATTTTAGTTAGTTATAGTTAGTTTTGTAACCACACAATAAAGTTTGAGTTAGTGATCGTTTTTGGTCTCTTTTTATTTTTATTTCAGTTAACGAAAATGTTTTTCAATTTAGTTTTCGTTATTTTGTGAGTTTTGTTAACTATAATATCCTTTGTCTGCACAGAAGACAGATAGAAAGAGACAAATGCAACAGATTGACCTGGGAGACTCGCTGTTATTGTCTGGTAACACAAACACTAAGAGCAACTTTGTGTCTGTGATCTGTGTCCAACAGTTTTACATAGGGCAGAGGTCACATTGAATTGAGGAGAGTGCCTTGGACAACATATACAAATGTAACAAGTAGACATGGCTGCCTGATAACAAATACATAATCACAATGATGTTTTTTATGAGTATTGTTGCATTATGTTTCATATACATAGCTGCACACAGTGGATGAGAACAGCCTGCATCCTTTACTAAAAGAATGGAAATGAATGATGGCCTTCTGTTTTGTTATTGTGACCTTTGACCTACTGTTGCAGAGTCAAAGAATGTTAGTCCCCTTTATCGTCTACCCTTTGTCCATCAGTGATAAGTTCACAAAATATGAAACCATTGTTTCAATGAGAGCAGGGGAACATTACTGTCCACTCTTTCTGTGAGCTGACCACAGCAGAAGTTGTCTCATGAGGTTAACTGAATGCAAAGTACATCATGTACACAGCTTCCCACGTCAAAAAACCAAGCTAACAACTCCATCTGAAGGCAGCAGGAGTATCAACAACAGACTGCTCCAAAAAAGGACGACTGACACTTCAACCTCAAATACGTGCCAGCTGCTCACCCAGAAACTGTGGAACTGTACGGTTACAAAAAAGGTGCAGCTGGTGAAGGAGAGTTACACGAATGTGAAGAGAAGTTTCCATGGATACATGAAGAGGTTAACAAAAAGTATTTGGCCTCAGGAATTCAGGTGTCGTGATACTATAAGAGCTGCTGCTTGCAACAGGGAATCCGCTGACAACATAACAAAGCCTGTGATAAATGGATGAGTTTAACACTTTGATTTGAAACTTTAATTAGATTCTTCTTCCCCTGAGTAAGTTGAAGCAAATGAACCACTAAAATATAACACTTGCAGGCTACATGCGTATCCTGTGATGTTGCTGTTGAATTAGAAAAATCTTCACTTTTTTACAGCTCCAGTGCTAATGTTTTTAATTAACCCTTAATAGGGCACTCCTTGAAATACTTCCAAATAACAAATTTCAACCCTAGAGAATATTGGAGGAAATTACATACAGCCAGAATGTGTAAAAAAAAACATACGGACCCGGGGGAGGGGGGTAATATTTTCAGAAAAAGTTTACGAGATTAAAGTGGCAAATCTAGGAGAAAAAAATTTGCAAATTAATGAGATTTAAAGTGGTGAATCTCCAAGAAAAAAGTAGCTTTTTCAACCACTTTTTTCTTGTAAATCTGCAACTCTTTCCGCACAGATTTGCCATTTTAAATCTCTTAAATCTGCAACTTTTTTTTTTTTGTAGATTTGCCACTTTAATCTAGTAAATTTGCAACTTTTTTCTCAAAATATTTGTTACCAAATACAGTTCTTCGCCCAATAAAGGGTTAATTAATTGACAGACAACCTGTAAAGAGCCTTTCATTTGATTTTTAAGGGAAATTTGTCATTCTGTCTTTGAGTGACAGATGTTGTTTGTGTGTGTGTGTGTTTGTGTGTGTGTGTGTGTACTGATTGATGCTTCATTGACAGTGTTCATGAGGGCTCTCTGGCTGATTGGACATAAAAAAAACACAACATACAAAGACATGCTCACAGCGGTGTCCATGGGGATTCTGTGGATGATTAGAGGCATAGACAACCTTCACTGATTGTTCCTTCCTTGATGATTACCCCCCTCACAGAGCATCCACACACCTACACATAGAAAGGTAAACATTATAGCTGCAGTATGTGCTGATTAAAGCTGAACTCTTGCATGATGTGTTGGAGGGCTGATGTTGTTTCCATTTTATCATCAGGTGTTGCTGGTGTTCGGTGCAGCCTTGAAGGTTGTCTGGAAGTTAGCACAACTTTCATTTTTTTCTTTATAGTTTGAGGTGGTGTTTCCTCTTCTGTTTGTGTTGTGCATATTTTCAGTTTCTGGTCACTGTATATAGTTTTGTAGTGCATACTAAATAGGGCTATGTGTTTAAAAACGAGCTACAGGTTCTTGGCTGCATGCCCTATTCCACCAGCCACCACGTCACAGGACATTAGCTACAAGAAAATTACATTTTACAGGTACATGACATCAGCTCACACAGTGTGTGAACACACACACACACACACACACACACACACACACACACACACACACTATCCCAGAGACAAATGCCTTGTCCTGGCTAGTAAAGAGTTGCCAGGTTATGAGGCCCAATAAACATGTCAGGCTCACCAGATGGTCAAATAAAACAGTTTTACAGCTGCTTTGTTAGTGTGTGTTGACGTGTTTACTTCTGTAGGACTTTGTAGGAGTATATTTATCAGAGGCTGTTGCACAAAGCCAAAGTTTTCCTCAGGTGTCTCTTGTGCATGCAGGCGTGAAGATATATGCTGTCTGACCTTTTTTTAAAATAATGTGTGCATGTAAACTCAGTGAGGACATTTTTTCTAGTTTTCACTTTTGTAAGTCGATACTTTTCAAAGTATTTTGTGGAGTTTCTGACCACCAGTTGAGCTGTTGATCAATGAGTGGGTCCTGTATTGTTTGTATCACATGATGATATCAGGTGATGTAATGTCTGGCAAATGCAAATGACAATAAATACTAAGCAATTAAAGTAACTATATTTGAGTGTTGATAGTGTTTCAGCCATGCATCAATCTATTGATGCACTTTGCTTTGGTCCAGACTGAAATATCTCAACAACTATAGACTACAATTAACTCTGGTACATGTAAGGGGTTAATTTGAAACAACAGGTATTTTCTTTTTTTCATTTTCCATAACTGTATGGGTTTTTCCCCTAAGAAACTAAACAGATGTTGTTGTTTTTTCTCTCGATAAAACATCCTTTTTCACTTTTAATATTGCCTTTTTGTTTTTGTTTTAAGTCTTTATTGTCCACTTAAGTCAAATCCTAGTGACTTCTGTTAACTCCTGACTCCTTTCCTGTAGCATCACCAGCAGGTCAAAGATTTTACTAATCATTAGGGGTGGGAAATATGGCCCTAAAAGAATATCACAACATTTGAGGGTATTTTTGCGATAACAATATTCTTGATGATATTACAAAATACTGAAAAATATATAGAAAATATGATTTTTTTAGTCTGTATAAATTAATAAAAAACGTACAACAAAATAAAAATCAATCATAAATCTAAAATGAAGTGTATACTGCAAATCTCAACAGTTGCCAAATACAAAAAACTATTCTCTTGACTCTTGAGTATTAGCAAATAATAAAATCAACCATGTAGGGAGTCCAGGGGCATCCCCCCTCCCCCCTAGGAGAATTTATTTTTTAATTTTTAAGTAAAATGCATCAATCTTGTCCACTTTGAGTGCTAAATGTGAGCAAACACCTCACATAACATGTTTCACAGTTGACAGGGCTTCAGTCAGACAGTGTTGAAAAATAGCTGGCTAGGGGGGTCCAGGGTCATGCCCCTGGATAATTTTTTTTCACAAAAGCCCAAATTTGGGAGCCTCTCACACATTCTAATGCCACTATTCCATTATATACACTGATCTTATCATTGGATGTGTTGATTAACTATTGTAAAGGAGAATAAAGTTTCTTGTATATTATTATTTATATTATTATATTATATATTATTTAAGGCATCCTATTTTGACAGTCTTCTTGTAAATTCTGTGGTGGATTCTGTTAAAATACTGTGCTCTTATTTTGAAAGCTGCATGTGTTTAGTGACAGGAAATAATAGTAGCTTTTTGTGATTAACACAACTTTAATTGTTAGCTAATGATAGCTTGCGGCTAACGAATGGCATAATGCAACAGTGTGTTTGGATCTGACCGTGTGTTCGGCTCGGAAACCCTTACGCCACTACGTCAAGAAGTAGGAAATGTAACCAATATCATGACATGCATTTTTTTACTCACACATATATATATATATATATATCAGTATTATCGTGAACAAGAGCTACACGGTGGTCTAGTTGTTAGCACTCTTGCCTCACAGCAAGAAGGTCGCCGGTTTGACTCCGGACTGCGGCTCCTCTGTGTGGAGTTTGCATGTTCTCCCTGTGTCAGCGTGGGTTCTCTCTGGGTCCTCTGGCTTCCTCCCACAGTCCAAAAACATGCACTTAAGGTTAATTGGTCACTCTATATTGCCCGTAGGAGTGAATGAGAGCGTGCTTGTTTGTCTCTGTATGTCAGCCCTGTGATAGTCTGGCAACCTGTTCAGGGTGTACCCCGTCTCTCGCCCAATGTCAGCTGGGATTGGCCCACAAACCCAGTGCGGATAAGCGGTTGAGGATAATGAATGAATGAATTATTTGTGAATGATACAAAATGACGGACCCCTACTTATACTCATATACAATATCTAAAATTCACTAACGTCACAAAATGTGCACAGACATTTATGGTTCCCAGACGGCCTACTGTCCACCACGAGGCAGACATTTGTGGTTTGAGTGAAATATCTCTACTTCGACTGGACCTATTGCCACAGATGTTGTTACACATATACAGTATGTCCAAACGTGAGGACAAATTGGAATTTGGTGACTTTTTATCTGTAGTGAACCTCCTGGACTCATTTCAATCAGCCTGAGCTTTACTTTCTGTCTTTAGTGCAAATACTAATTTAATGTTAATGTTACCACTTTCATTTGAAGCATGTCAGCATGTTGATCTTGGCATTTAACTGGAAACACCATAGTGCCTGAGTACAGCCTCACAGAGCAGCTTGTTTTATCAGTGTTTGAAACAGCATGCCCCATTTAAGAGAGAAATTAAACAATGTGGCCTGAGGAAGCTGACATTTGTTTTTCTCATCATTGAGATTAAAATATTTTTTTAAGAGGAACCAGGCCAGGAAGCACGGCATAAAAACAATATTGAACAATAAATAGGCTACAATACAGACAGTATAAAAATGCCAAGTGTACTATTTCATGCAACACAAAAGAGCAGGTTGTTACCACGAATTAAGGACATTTGTAGTGAACATTCACCATTATACATGAGTTAGCGGCCGTATTTTTCCTTTAAGTGCCGTCTCCTCCAGCCCTCCACCCATCCTGTCACCCTGGAAAATAAGAGTCAGGAGCTGTGGGCGTTCATTAACTATGCTAAAACAACTCTGAAATTAATCTGTCACAGGGGCAGAAAAAAAAGAGGAGAAAATCGTGATGGAGCGATACAGAAGGTGAGAGGGGTAGAATAATAACGATGCGATAAAATGAAGGTAGATGGAAAAAGATGAAGGGATGGAAGAAGAAGACGGGGAGGGGAGACGTGTGAGAGAAGATGGTGATCGTGTGATAGAGGAAGAGAATTAACTCGGTCCATGGAAAAGCAGATTTTCTTCCAATCTGTCTTCCTGCCTTATTCCCTGACTAATAGAGATAAAAGTCTGACTCTACCAGGGAACAGAAAGGAAAGAGAGGATGAGAAAAAAGGAGGTAAGAGAAGGAATGGAGAGAGGGAAGGTGAGGAGAAGAGGAACAAGGCGATAATTGGAAGTCAGTGCTGGCGCTTTGACAAATCCACCTTCTTTAATCACACACACCTGCGGGAGGAGAGACTAAAGATAAAAAAAAAGTGTGGAGGGGGAATCACAGCCTGAGAAAGAAGAGAAAGGAGGAAGAGAGAGAATGAAATGATGAACGTGAGGATGATGAGAGGGTAAAGTGATAATAAACAGCTTTCAGTTGCTGACAAATGAGTCAGAGGCAGCAATGAGATTAAATCTAACTGATTGACTGAGTACATCAGCAGGAGTACAAACTGTCCCATTGATTTAGTCTTGATCAATATCCCTGAAAGACAAGGGATGAGAGAGAGCAGCCTGCATTATGCTCCCCTTACACAAAACAAGCCCTTAATTCACCTAAAGTAATACATTTGTAATTCATTTAAGTGATAAACGTTTCATTTTGGTTAATTTAGCTGCACTGACGGAACTGACAGGCTCCCATTAAGCTGTATCATTCTAATTAGAATTTGGTCTAATTTTACTGTGGTGTTTTGGGTAAATGGGGATATGCTCATACAAACAGGCTGGATGAACGTCGACAGGGGGAGAAATGGCATTGATTAAAGACAATGGGTGATAAAATGTGGTGGAAATTATCTGTTCAAGAGACTTTGATTAAATATGAATACTTGAGCACAGACTTGGAGAGCATATAAAGTCCTCTGCTGTCACTCGGCTGGCTGCTGTAAAAATGATACCCGACAACCAGAAACACGCTCCAACTTCTCATCCATAACTGCTCTTCATTAATAGTTGTTGTGTAATTAAGATGTCTGCTGCAAAACTTTTGATAATGTGAAATAATCGTGGAAATTGTTTTGCAGCGTAACCCATCAAAATGTAATGTTCGTTGAGAGAGGAGTGAGAGAGAGAGAGAGAGAGAGAGAGAGAGAGAGAGAGAGAGAGAGAGAGAGACTAAGTGAATTCTTTATGGATGCTGCAGCTGAGATTCGGGACAAATTCACCAAAACATTGTGAATTATTGCAAAAGATATCATCATTACTGGCAACATGAGCACTTAGGAAGCCATTAGAAATTTATCTTTCTTAATTCATTTTATCCTCAAAGTTTATCTGAAATACAAGCACTAATGACATTAACAAACAAAGTTCCCAGTTGTGTTGAACATGTGGAATGGCATTAAATGACATCTGAAATTGTCTATAACAAGAAATCTAGACCATACTTCTGAGTTTTGCTACAGATATCCACAGCTGGATTACTAGAAAAAACAGCCCGTCCTGTCAAAATGTCAATATACAACCTGGTCTCACAGAAATCCGTGAAATAGCCACAGATTTGCTTAACTCAAAATCCGTGGAATAGCCACGGAATCACTCAAATTTCCGTGAAACTGCCGTGGATTTCGCTACAATGCAAGTTAATGACAGTCATATTCCAACCTGGTATTTTATCCTATTGGGCTATTTTGAAATCTGTTTTATTTTGTAATCTACCGGATTTGCTGTGCGATCCTACCGGATGTGGTGCGATCTCATTGAATCACGCTTCACTGTTAATGGCCTGGACTCTGCTCTCCTGTTTTAGTTAAAATATATTCATTAAACAAACATGTGAACAGCGCTGAGACCATGTGAACCAGTAACGCTGCCGCTGAGACCATGTGAACCGATGACTCTGCCGCTGAGACCATGTGAACCAGTAACTCTGCCGCTGGGACCATGCGAACTGGCAACTGCCACTGAGACCATGCGAACCTGCGACTGCTACTGAGACCATGAGAACCGGCGACTGCCACCGAGACCATGCGAACCGGCGACTCTGTTGCTGAGAGACCATGTGAACCAGTGACTCTGTCGCTGAGACCATGTGAACCAGTAACTCTGCCGCTGGGACCATGTGAACCAGTAACTCTGCCGCTGGGACCATGTGAAGCGGTGACTGCCACTGGGACCATGCGAACCTGCGACTGTCACTGAGACCATGCGAACCGGCGACTGCCGCTGAGACCATGCGAACCTGCGACTGCCACTGAGACCATGCGAACCAGCGACTGCCACTGAGACCATGCGAACCGGCGACTGCTACTGAGACCATGAGAACCGGGGACTGCCACCGAGACCATGCGAACCGGCGACTCTGACGCTGAGAGACCATGTGAACCAGTGACTCTGTCGCTGAGACCATGTGAACCAGTAACTCTGCCGCTGGGACCATGTGAACCAGTAACTCTGCCGCTGGGACCATGTGAAGCGGTGACTGCCACTGGGACCATGCGAACCAGCGACTGCCACTGAGACCATGCGAACCGGCGACTGCCACTGAGACCATGCGAGACGAGGAAGACCACTTTTAATTTTAGACTTATCTTTTCTTTTCTCTTTGTTTTTACATAATTTCATGTGAAAAATAATATATAGTATAAATTTCTTTAAACGAGATTCAAATTTTAAAGTAAAAAAAATAAATATTTCACCTGAAATTAATATATTATTAATGTGGGCTTATTAAGGATGTTTAACCCATCATTTCAGGACTGTCAATAATTTTTTATTTTATCCAATGAGACTGAGAGTTAATTGCAAAATGAATGTCATTGAAAACAATGTTAATGTCATTGAAAGGCCTTGAAAATCTACCATTGCTTTTTTTGTTTGTTTGATGTGCTTCTCTCTGGGTCAGGATTTGCAAAACCATCGTAAAATTTTGAGGCAACCAAGTAGATTGATAGTTGTGTATACAGATAGCTTTCCCCTGAGACGCCGGTGTTGGTCTCTTGCATGCAATGTTTAGACTTACCCTCTCTGCCCCCTCCCAAGAAACAACAATTACAAATCTCACAAAAGTTTTGTTAATCTAAAAAGTTACCATCAAGATGTAACCTCTCCTTGGATGGAAGTGTGTGCAATGGTTGGTTTAAAAAAAAAGATGATGTTTAGTATGATTGATTTGCATTAAGTCATGTATTTAAATATACATTTCATGTTTGTGTTTTTTGAAATGGAATACATACAATGTTTTGTGTATCACTTTGTGCAGAATTAAAAATTGAAGAATTTTTTAAAAAGCCTATCTTTTCAACCGGTGAACGGGGGCAAGTGGGTCCAGAGGTCATCCAGCTGTTCTTGGACTGTGGGGGTGTCTGTATTTTCAGAACCTGATGACACACAATACCAAATTTATTCATACATTATAAATACTCAATTGTGAATTAATATTTTATTATTCAAAGGAAGTAGTTAAGACAGCAGATTGTATTATCAGACCATGTCTGTGTCCACTGTGATGGGGAGAAAAACAAACCCATACCTTGTAGACTGGAGAAGGAGTTGTGGGTGTGTCATCCACAGCCGGCTGGTTGACAGAGGTCTTTGAGGTACCCCATGGTCGGAAGTGGTTGGGCTAAGTGGGGCAGGATCTGCAAGGTCGAGACTTGTCCAACGCACTTTCTGAGCGGCATCTTGGAAGCAGTGGTCTTCCTCGTCTCACTTGCAATATACCATAGCCTGTACAACAATAACTCACAAAATAACACAATTGTAACAATAATATGCAACTGTAAGTGATCTGAACTACTTTTTTTTTTTACTTGTTACTAGTTTTGTACTAATAATCTATTTTCCCCCAATTCTCTGATTTAAAAATAAATAAATACATGAATAATACTAATAATATTGATTATCCCAAATACACCGTTCCTTCAGATATATTTGTATATCACTATACATGACATCACAGAACAGTGGTTGAAAGTTCTTTATGAATAATAATTACAGTGTTACTCAACATTACAAAAGCATTTTTTTTTTAATTGCTTACCTGAAAAGGTGAAGACAAACAACTGAATGCTGAAGGTCAACGAAGAACTGGATACTCAAGTCTCTTAGGTGAAGTAGTGTTTATCTAGAACAGGATGACAACCATGAGCATTGCAGCAATGTAACAATAATGTGTTATTAATGTTTTAAATAACTGAATTAAGGTATCACTTAATTAATGAATCACAGTATGAAGCTGAATATAATCATTTGAATTAAATACACACATAGCACCTCTAGAAACATAGCAAAATTTTCAGCATATGTGCCCCTCTGTATCCTTTATAGATAATATACATTTTTAACTTTCTTCATACATTTTTACGTGTTTTATACATTTTTATAGCACCCATGGTCCTCAGGGGTCAAAAAGGACCTCATGACATTAGACTGGTTTTAGGAAATGTAGAAAAAAATATTACCAACTTTTTTTTCACCTTTTAAGGTAACTCATGACCAAAAAAATGTTTTTTCATTTTCATTTTTTTTTTTCATTATTATTGGTCAATTTTATTCAAATATTTCACTAAGTTTCACTAAAATTTGACATGACCTACTCTGTGCATTCCAATCAAGAATATTTTTTTTTCCACTATTACTATTGCAAAAAGTATTCAGATTTTTTAAAACTTTTTTTTCCCTTGAAATGAGGCCTACTTTTGAATATTTGACTAAAATTGACCAATAATAAAGAAAAAAATATGAAAATTATGTATCAATCAATCAATCAATCAATCAATCAATTTTTGGGGCATGAGTTGCCTTAAATGATAAAATGATTAAAAAAAAAAAAAAAGTTGGTAATATTTTTTTTCTACATGTCCTAAAAACAGTCTTGTGTCATGGGATCCTTTTTGACCCCTGAGGACCATGGGTATATAGTCGACGGGAGGACCACACAAGGGTTAAAGAAAAAATGAATAATACATCATTTATGAAAGTAGTTTATGTTAATAAACACTCATCAGTAAATAAATGGTCAAGCTGTAAATTTGTGAGGTGAAAAACAGGATTAAAGCTTGCAAAGAAGATGAATATGAATGGATAGGTTGATAATTCTATTGACACCACAGCTCGGTAACACCATGGTAATAGTTAGGTAATAATCTGATAATAGTGGCGAATACTTTCAAAAGCTTTCAGTGTAATAGTACCCAAATGCACCCGATACTAAATTTAAGCCATTAATGGCTATGACTCTGGTATTACAAATACACCTTATTACATAATAACCTCTATTATCAAAATTGTACTGCAGTATTAATATAGAAGAAAACAGAATTAAAGCCTACAACGAAAATGCTTCACAGCACCACTTGAGGACACACACACACACACACACACACACACACAAATTTATCCAAAGCTGTTTAAGCCTACATTTTCAACTTCCAATAAATATCTCTCTCTCTCACACACACACACACACACACACACACACACACACACACACACACACAGTACATTAATATTAGTCACAGGAGCACATACTTCAGGTATCAGTTGACATGACAAACTGGAAAAAAGAAATGGTAATAGTTTGGGTAATAGTCTGCTAACAGAAGTGAGTAACACTGACATTGACACAATGTAAATCTTAAATGGTGAAGTAAACTACCAGTTCATCATTACAGTAATTTTTTACAGCCCTGACTCCATGGTTAAATGTATATCCCCATGATTATCTTTTCTTTTTAACCTCTCATTACCAAGTGACATGAGTTTCAGTTTAATATTATCCAAATACACCGAATGTTCAAATTTAGCCATTGACGAGTATGACATTGGTATTACTATTACACCTTATTACATAAGAATACCAAAACATCCTCACAAAAAACAGGACTATTATCAAGAAGCTACCATCAAAATCCACATACAATTAGCTACATATCACAGTTTTTAAAAAAATTTGTCAGGCCAACATTGTACACAAACCCTACATTAAAAATGGCATTTAGACAACATTAATCAAGGAAAATACCATAAGTTAGCAATTTTTTAGCATTATTATATTATTATTAGCATAATGACACTTTCCCAGATAGACACAAGACAAAACACAGCAATCATAAACTGTTGTGGCCTAGATTATCAACCCACAATGCATTATAGGCTGTCTGTCAGTAGCATCAAATCAGTCAAACTATGCAATGCACTCTTAGAATCAATAGTGTTTGCTAACACCAGACACATCTACTGTTATAACAACTGTTGGCATCATGGTAACTGTAACATGGAGTAACTGTGAAGATATTCTGCCTCGACGGACCATTTATAAATTGCTTCGACATGATGCTAAAGCTAGCTCGCTAGAGAGCGCTAGCTCAGACCTAAGACCAGTAGCCGCGAATAAATTAGCAAAATAAAATGACAAACATCGTCCAATTGAAACTCAAATAACTTGCAACTACATTTCACAAAATTTTCGACAGTAGTTTAAAAGTTCAAATATGAAAATGCTAACATTGTAAGGCACAATTGTAACGGTAGTATGCTAGCAAAACATGTCTTCTTACCTCAGACAAAAAGCCAGAGAGGCCGAGTCCCGCTAGCGGACAGGATTTATATCAAGCCAAAACACAAGGAGCCAATCAGATTCGCCCCATAACTGTGCTCCAATCCAGTGATTCCCAACCGCTGTTCCGCGGCACTCTACTCGGCGGTACTCTTAAGTGAGCGGCGTGAAGTGAGAGGCAGAACAATTAAATGCTCTTCCAACAGAGTGCAGTGAATCAGTGAATCTCGCAAATTCACGCGTAATCAAGTGATATAACCGGAAGAGAATCAACATCTCATTAATGACTGGAGACAAATCATAACAGAGGGAACGACGGAGACTGGTGAGCCAAGGGAGATGAGAAGACAGAAGGGAGGACACTACTGTATTGTACTGGGGTGTAAAATGAGTTTTACAAAGTTAAGGCCGAGGACAAAACAGTCCATTTTCACAAACTTCGGAGAGCAGTACTGCTGCGCTGACTGGCGGTGAACTTAGAAACAGCCAGAGCAGCTCCAGGCTTTAGTCTGCTGGTCCGGCGGACCACTAGCTTGCCAGACTCAAAACTCTTCTGCTCTATGAAATCTTCCTCCAGAAAATGCTAAGTACAGACGCTGGAGTGTTTTTAATTTCACCGCCGTTATAACCGGAGCTCTACTGAGAGCACAACACTCAGTACAGTACAGCAGCATCAATCCACCGCAGTGACAGACAGGCAGTGAGACAGGTCAAGTTAAGTCAGCAGGTATTAAGTCATCAACTATGTCCATACTCCAAAACAAACCGTATACACAAACACAATAATTGAAACTTAGCTGTCCGACTCTGTCCCTCTGTGAGCCTCTTATTAAACACACCTTTAACCTGAAACAGCAGCCCTCATAAACACCCTCACCACTCTGAGCCTAAATATGAACGTATCTGCAGCTCAGGATTGGTCTGAAATGACTGTCAAAAATTAAAAAGTAACCACAATAATATAAAAAAAAACCACCTGTCTTAAAACCCAAATAATTCCACATCAACATCATTTAATTCCTTGGCCAGAGGAGCTCATCACAGCTGATGCAAACCTCTAAAGAAATTATTCTTCTTACTTATTATTTCTTACCGTGACTCCACGTTCTCCACGTCAGTCAGTCAGGTTATCCTAAATTCCGTGAACTCCCTCACCACATCTTGCAGGCTATATTCTTGTGATGCGTGCAGTTTAGCATGCCTATTCCTTTACTTGGCCTAACCGCCAACACGAACCAAAACAATGCACAATCATTTACTTTTGGAAAAATTTTTTACTCAACAGAAGTATTGACAGTAGCTAGCTAAAAAAAGGCTGACCTTAGATCACATGGGTTCCTTTGACCCTTGAACCTCGTGTTCCGTTAAGACCCGCCCTATCCTGCCTCTGACTCTTACAGCTCAACAACATGAACCAATAGTAGCGCCAGTATACCAAGTATATTATATTAATCAACATGGCGAATTTTCAGTATTTGAGCCTAGTCCAGCTTTTGTATTTGAGATTATATCATAATCAGTTTCTATAACTATTACTAGCAACTTTTACATCACTTAGTAAAAAAACAAACAAAGCGAAGAGCAGAATACAAACCATTAATAAAACATTATACAGTACTTGATGCAAATGGAAAATGTTTTGAAAAATAATTGGATATAGGGATATAACCATAACTATGCTACACTATGTGCTTTATACAGTGCACAATGATGTTAATATGTTGTACACTGTAGCTACATAAGTGAAGTCAGGTGGTTATTGCTAATATAGTAAGGTGCATGATTGTCCATAAATGTTAGAAGTAACTGCATATTGATACTTTTGATAGTCACAGAAGAATTATACGCTGGCTTCTAAAAGAATGTGACATTAATATCATTATGTTCAACATCCATAAATCATCATAAGCATACTCAAATCCATGATATACCAGGGGGAAACAGTTATGATGGAGTGGATGACAGGCTGGAATCAGGATCCTGTTCTTCTTCCCCAAATGCCCCCTGGCCCAAAGGGTTAACTGCCTGGATGAAGTCAACCTAAAGAGACTGATAAAAATATGTATTGATTAGATTTAGTTTTACCACATGTATTCATACATATTAACTCCAGAACTGCTAGTCATGCTGTCTCAAATGATTACATTCATAAAATAGTTGTGTGTAGTTGTGCAACAAGCTAATATAAGGTTAATTTATAGGGTGACAGTCCCTGTATATGGTGCTCTGTACCTAACGTTAGCTGGTGCTGTTACCACAAATGTTCCTGCCCCCTCCCCTCCTCATAACGTGCTGGCCGATACAAGATAAACAAACAAGCCAAACAATGCATCATGTGTCATCATGTTGTCACTCAGACTTCTCAGACATGTTTTGCATCACACTCTATCGTCCACAAGAAAACGTGTTCTTTCAACCTAGTCGGCCATTTGATGTCATTGTTAGCTAACGCTAATGTTAGCTAGTAATTAGCTATTACTGTTAGCATGGAGCGACATAAACTAAAACGTTTTCGTCTGATAACTACTGAAAATGGAAACATTGTTCGCATCTTCTCCACCATATTCCTGTCTCACTATAGTGTTTATTTATTATATTTTACGTTAAACCACCGGCGATTACTGACGTTAGTTAGCTTGACCTAGTTACCTGCTGTTGACAGGACGCTCCGGTGTCTCCGCTCGGACATCCTTCAGCTCGGACAACCTTCAGGGACAGCACGTCCTCCTCCCGGCACAGTCCTCCAAATGTGCGAACATTTGTTACACATGCTTCACCACGCATGGTATGGTCCAGGTCAGCCTCCTGACAGCAGATAGACTCAGGACACACCGACACCAGGTGCAGCCGACCCGCTCCGCCCCCCAGACGAGCTCCGGCTCCACATCCTCCTCCTCTCTCCGGACCACCGCTCCAGTCTCTGATCAGAAAGTCTTCCAATGTTTGTGGGCTGTCTGAGAAGACTGACATAAATTAAGACGACCGCCATCCTCTGCTTTAGAGAGACAGCCTGCACCGCTGGACTGCAGGGGGCCTCATGTATCAAAGAGTGCGTAGCTTTCATACTGAAAGATGGCGTACTCCAACCTGCGTGGAACTGAGCGCACATGCACGAGCCACCAACCACGCCCCGGCCCCTCCCGAAAATGAATACGCAGATGACATGCAAATGACTATAAATCGCCGGCATGCCCGCTGATTATCGACAAAACAACGACAAATCAACTTACTGCCACTGCGAGGTGGACGTGGTGATCTCCGGGATGGAGGCAGGAAAAATAAGCTTTTTAGTGCCTCAGGTGTGGGATCAGCAACAAGATGTCACTGTGGCTGTTAACGCAGCCGGATCAGAGACCTGCACCATGGCAGAAGGGTCCGTCAACACACGCTCCTTCTTAACGCCACCGTTATTGACTGAGGTCAGAGCAGTTCGAGCTGCCAGTGCCTAATTGGTGCCAAAATCATTTTTACGCATCAGTTTATAAGCCACACTAAACTTGTTGTCCCAATTTAACATCACATACGGGATCAAATATGCACTACACCTGACTTATTCTGAAAGGATTTCCAACACACGTTTTTTCTCCGGTGAGAGGGATCTGTGCGTCATGAATCGCTGTACACCTGCAGCGTTAACATCTCCATGTTAAACCAAAGGGGAAACGGTCGGCGATCGGGACTTTGACGCAGTAATGAAGGCAGGTTATCTGTGAAAAATGTGTGCGCTCCATAATCAGAATCACAAGTACTTTATTGGAAATTCGGTATATATAAAAATAGTGAAAATAGCAGAATATATAGACTTAAGAAAATATACAATCCTAACATCAAAACATATATACTTCAACATACTATCATTGCACAAGTAAGCAGCAGTACGCAGGTGAAGTCTAAAATATGAAAATAGATGAAAGAAAATCATCTATCCCCTCATATTTAGAACGGGATATTGATGGTGGAAAACGGCATTTTCCTTCCATTTTCCGAGAGCTATAAACTAAAAAAATAATGCCAGTTGTGTGTAGTTTGAGTTTCGACATGAAACACGTTTTAAATAGAGCATAAAAGACAGTAGTTTCTGCCAAAAAAAAGTTTGCGGTGCCACCGCACATTCTCACGGCACCTCGGAAGGTTGCAGAACGGTCCGCACATTCTCACGGCAAGTTCACTTTTCATACATGTGGCGTGTGCGGAAAAAACTGCGTACGCAATGTTTTTGTGCGTACGCAGCGTTGATACATGAGGCCCCAGGTCTCTGCTCCGTGTCACGGCAAACCCACGGATCTAACACTTTAACTACTGTTTGATCATTTAGAAACAAGAAACAGCAATTTTTTTAACCTTTTTATTACCAGTGATGAAGCGTAGAGTTGTGGTCGTGAACGTCATGAAACAACCGTTGTTGTTGTTTCGATGATGCCGCCGCTACCAGATGTCAGCAGTAAACTGAAAAGGCACCCACGTAGAGGCTGGAAAATGACCAATCATAAGAGGCCCGGGGCAGCCTTGGCCCCGCCCCCAATTTGTCAAAAGTCCTCGCTCCGCGCGAGCAGAGCTCCACCGCGAGCGAGCACGGGGTAGAATCTGCTTCACTCGGTTGCTGAGTATGTGCGCGAAGATCAAACAATGACTCAAATATGACGCTATAGTCCACCTCTGCCTGCTCACTGTGGCAGGACTGTCTCCACCAGCAGTTAATTTCAGTTGATTGCTCTGCTGTGATTGGTCAACTCCACCTGGCCACCTGGTTGCTTAGCTACCGAAGCCTGCCCCCTACCCCACCCTCCCTCCTCCACTACAGACATTCTAATTTAACGGACATGGCGGTTTTTTTAAAGCATGATACCTTATAACTTGACCATACATTGTCCAATCTGCCTCAAACGATGGTTCATTACTGACCAGCTCTACATAACAATATTTAATAAATTCCCGCCCTTTTTGATTAGCCACGCCCCCTTTCATAACTAATAAACTGTTTGTCCTAGAAACTTGTATAAGGTGTCAGATTACTCGGCATAGAGTTCCTGTTTAATAGGTGGTTGATTACCCCGCCCCTTTTGATTAGCCACGCCCCCTTTATTAACTAATGAACCGTTTGTCCTAGAAACTTGTATGAGGTGTCTGTGAACTCAGGACAGAGTCCCTGTTTAACTGCTGATTTAATCAACGAGAATCAAGGGCCAGAGGCAAGCACACAATCAAAATTTCTTTAGAAATTTTCTAATTTGATTTATGATACAGTCTATGTAAGCCTCTAAAAGAGAGTAATAGCTACAATGAAATGTTGCAAGTTCCCTGCAATGAAACAGATTGTTGTGAATTCATAATACTTTCTCATCTCCTATTTTAATACTTGTTACACAATAAATAAAATGCTTCAACTGCTGTTTACGCCGCTGTGATTGGTGATCGGAAATGTCGGATTGGCAGATAGGCTACTGATTTCAGTAAGATCGGATCGGTGATCGGAATTGTTTGCTTTGTGTGCCAAGGGTTCCCAAACTTATTAGGCCATGACCATGATTTTTTCTCGGCAACCACCACCCCCCCACCCAGTTTTTTCCTGCAGGAAACCCTGTACAGTATAACCCCCCTACGTTCAGAAGCCTTGAGATAATGTATGTGTTGTTTGTAGAAACTTACTATATGTCTTTTTATCCTTTGAGTGTCCCCATTTTGTACGTAAAATCATCACATTCTAGTTACATTTCTAGGCTCTATGTAACCTATGTAACTCCAGTAGTTTTTCTTTATATCTTCATTGAAACTTCATCTAGTGGTTACATACAAAATTGTTATTATTATTAACCCAAAGTGAATTTTGCCCCAACCTTAATCAAGTCGTTTTGTTGGAGAAACATAACCAAGTAATTTTTTAAAAACTCAAATTAACCATGTGTTTAAAAGAACCTGGTCTCACAGGAATCCGTGAAATAGCCACGGATTCGCTTAACTCAAAATCCGTGGAATAGCCATGGAATAACTCAAATTTCCGTGAAACTGACACGGATTTCGCTACAATGCAAGTTAATGACAGTCATATCCCTTGGCTATTCGTGTTCCAAGTCACGTGAATTTCAAGGTTCCGGCGGTCAGAACAAAAAACATGGCGGACAGTTCTCTCATTTTTAGTGAAAAAAATCAATATTTTGACTTAGTTTCTGCAAAAAAATGGATTTTGATTACATTTCTAGTGAAAAATATGTTTTATTTTCTAAATATTCACTCACTGAATGTACATAATCACTTTGTATGTTGGAATAGCCACGGGATATGACTGTCATTAACTTGCATTGTAGCAAAATCCGTGTCAGTTTCACGGAAATTTGAGTGATTCCATGGCTATTCCACAGATGTGAGACCATGTTGGTTCAAAACTGCAACCCAGTCTATGTTTGTTTTCCAGAGTAGGTGGGAATGAGATGGGGCTGTAGCCATTTAAAACCATTTTGATAATGCATTCGTGGTCCGCAAATGTTCAAATTCAATGTATTTGTGGTTTATAGAAACTTACAATGTCAACATTTATTCTGGCAACTGGGTTGATATTTGCTGGCTTATTATCAGTGTGTCACCAAACCTTATCCATAACATTTGTTCTCTTATCCATGCTAAAAGTTAAATTAATAGAATATACATATTCATGGATTTAAGATAATGACACATAATGTTTTAGTTATTCCCTGGCCATCCTTGTGCTACCAAAAAAATATTTAAAAAATTGAATATATTTGTACTTTTTATTTAATTACTGAGCAATGTTATGACACCAAGGAATTTTTAATTTAAATTATTCAGTGGATTTTCCTTTAGCACCAGCATCAGGACACCTGGAAAGGTTCAAAGTAAAAGTCCATCAAAACAGTCCATCCTTTGTTCAGTAAAAATATAATTTTTGAGTTTTTAATGAATGTTGCTGCTTTTTGTTTTGGAAAGCTCAGCAGAGAACATGACAGCAGAGTTCAGTCTTGTGAGATTAACCCCTTTGTCTCACAAAGGCATCTCAGTTTTGACTGTGGTGTTAATTATGGTAAAATATACAAACACACAGAGAAGAGAGGAGCCCTGCAGCAGGTAAAACAGTGAAACACCCGGGTGTTTTAACAGACTCGACCTTCTGAGATAAGCTGTGTGTGTTTGACTGACATCTCCTTCAGTCACCTATGAGATTAGCTGCACCTATTAAAACTCTTTATCATTTATATTGGGTCACCCTTCCCATTAATTAGTCCACAGTAATCTCAGCACAGGTCTAATCCACCACAGGACATTTAAATTAGTGATGCTCTACACTTAAACAACAATCCTGCACACTTTTATTAAATTTTTATCTAATCTATTTTATTCTTTGTCTACAAAAACCTGACACACAACAAAGGTTGGTACTACAACATCAGGCAGATTGCCACAGCAGATAAACAGTCATTTATATACACAAATGTGCACACACTTGCACATACACACTCACCTATTGAGTTATCGAGCACGAGCGCACTCAGTGACACAGGCAATGTCTTATCAATGCCGAGTCAGCAAATTTATTTTTCCTTTTGTCAACCCTCGTACAGGAAATCAATGTTTCCTGTTTGTACACATCCACGATGAAAGGTGGTTAATAAGGGCAGTGTTCAATCCATTACAGACAGCTGCTGTTATACGCTCTCATTTAGAGGTTTGCAGCATCTGGAGTGAAAAATAAGTTCAAAAGTTAAAATTTATGTGATATAGTTCTACTAATCAACATTAAACAGATACTGAAATAAACATATCTTAATGCACACAATAATTAAAAAGATGCAAGAATTGAACTTCACAGCCAATAACCTTCCCAACAAACTGATAAACCCATTTCTCTGATTGAGTGTTGTCTACTGAGAATGCAGCTAAGAAAGCACTGAGCAGTTTAAAGTGACTAACCTGAGGGTAATACAATTCATGGATTGGCATTTATGAGTACAGTACTTTATAATCCACACTTGCGTTTCTGTTGTCTGATTTATTCTGGCGAACAAAAAGGGATTACTTTACAGGGATTACACTTTCTGTACATTGCATTATATAAGCATTTCCGACAGCGTAAATTGCGTTGCTACATTCCATGGCAGCATTTATACATCATCACATCAACTGTCCTCTATATGCTTCACCGTGCCCTTGCTCATCTGAAGGAAACTGGTGCTTATGTGAGAAATATATTCCTTGATTTTTCAAGCGCATTCAACACCATCCAACACAACACACTCAAAAACAAGCTCACACTCAAAAACAAGCTCACAGAGAGTGGATCTTTCCTTTGTCTCCTGGATCACAGATTACCTGACAGGAAGACCACAGTATGTCAGGTTGGGGAACTGTGTTTCTGGGACATTAATGAGCAGCACAGGGGTTCCACAAGGCACTGTTCTGGCTCCATTCCTGTTCAAATACAACTTTGAGTCCTGCCACATTCAGAAGTACTCGGATGACACTGCTATTGTGGCGTGTATCAGGAATGGACAGGAATCTGAACTCCTACTGAACACCTCAAAGACTAAGGAAATGATCATAGATTTACGCAGGCTCAAGCCTCCTCTTCAGCCAGTGAATACCTGTGGGGTGGACGTCGAGGTGGTGCCAAGTTATAAGTATCTAGGTGTATACCTGGATAATAAGTTGGACTGGTCCCTAAACACTGACGCTCTCTACAAAAAGGGGCAGAGCCGCCTCTTTTTCTTAAGGAAGCTCAGATCTCTTGACATCTGTAGTAAGATGCTGCAGATGTTTTATCAGTCTGTGGTGGTAGTGTGTTGTTTTATGCTGCAGTCTGCTGGGGAGGCAGCATCAGACACAGAGATGGAAGGCAGTTGGACAGACTGGCCTAAGAGCTGGTTCTGTGGTTGGAGCCAGGTTGGACACACTGGAGGAGGTGGTGGAGAGATGCACTTTCAAGATGTTCGAGTCCATCCTGAAATACCCAGATCATCCACTACACAAAACCTTTATGGACCAAAAAAACAGCAGTGGACGGCTCCTCTCTCTCCGTTGCAGGACGGAGAAATTCAAAAGATCCTTCGCTCCTACAGCCATAAAGCTGTCTCATTCTTCAAGAGATTCTACTAGACTAACTGAATTTCCCCTTCCTGCGTTTTTAATATGGGAGCCAATGAGGCTGTTGGTGCGTGTTGGTGGCGCATCTGTGCGTCCTACGCCGGAGAGTGGAGTTTGCGGACTGGAGCGCAGTTTTCAAATTTATTTTTTGACAATTTTTTCTCTTCCTTACACTCTAAGTGATGACCTCATCACTCTAGACTCTCCATAGGGTTACATTGGGGGGATTTTTTTTACGTGTTTTTGCCCAATAATTTGCAAAGTCATAGCTCACTTGTCATGGGCGAGCCAGTCGATTTGATAGCTTTTTTGTGTATGTGTGACCAAAACTCTGGGAGGAGTAGTCGACCGAAAAAACACCACGGAAGAAACGGAAGAATAAGACATAAGCCCACGGAATAACAATTAGTGTGCTTTTGCAAGTAAGCACACAAAATAAACAATCAAAATATGATTATGAACGGGTGTAATTCAACCTACCACGGGCACGCTCCTCGTGCACTGACACGGCTAAGTCACATACAAGGGTATATATTTACAGAGGAGATGCCCACTGACCAATCAAAACACAGAACATCAGTAAAAGCTTTTGGTATTGTTTGATTAAACCATGGCAAGTGGAATCACCAAAGAGATTCCTGCTATGACAAATAAAAGTCCAATATTAACTCTGCATTTTAGCTCTGGTTTGTTTTCCACCAACCCTTAAAAACATCTGTTTTTTTTTAAATCAGAGCTTGAAATAACCAGGCTGGGGACTAAGTAAAACAAGCATCACAGTCTAAATAAGGAGGATGCTGACACCAGACTTTTTCACTGTTTTTGGGTCTAACAATTAATTCAACAATTAAAGGTGATTAACCACTAGGTAATTCAATTCAGGGATTGGCTATCACGAGTGAATTAGAAAATCAGGTTGGCAGACATGTTCACATACATTTTAAACTTCTATAAACATATCTGGATCAGAGCTTTAAAAATCTGGCAGAAATAACGAGCTTCAAGGACTTAAAAGCTCTGAAATAACAAGCTGCATTACAAATGACACTTTTCTGTGACACAAAGTAATAAGATTCTTTGTTGAAATAGAATTGATCGGTGGAGCCTTGAACAAATCTGATCATTGTAAAGCTTTCCAAACCCTCATTTGTCTGTTATAACACTGACACCTTCGTATGCAGCAACACACCTACACAGACACTTAAAAGTCAGGTGTTTAAAAAGGTATTACTCCTGTTCTTTTTCCATCTATACATTTTCTCAACACCTACACTCTTATCCCTATCTGCCTTGATTTTCCATTTCTTCCTGTCAGCATGCTGTTCTTTCTATGTGTGCATGTGGAGGAACTGATGGATGGAAGGACCATTACAAGCAGCAAAGTGTAGCACTTTTTCTTCTCTTCTCTCTTTTCCTCTTCCTCCTCTCTTTCTGCACCCAATCTTTTTCCACTCTTCTCTATCTCTGCTTATCACTTCTCACCCACTTTCACCTCATCTTCCCCCCTTTTCTCTTTCATCGCTGTACTGTAGCGAGAAGGAGGGATGTTTGGGGAGATGATTAGAAAAAAAGAGGAAAGTTTTGGGTCTTGAAGCAAAGTTCACCACTGTTTCTCTCTCCCAGCAGCGAGGGCTAATGGATTAGTTCAATGTGCTGATTTCTGCAGAAAACTGTGTGTGTGTTTTGGTGTGTGTAGTGGAAAGTGTAGAGACATCCCCCACTATTTCTCCCTCACATGAGCACATCACTTGTTGGAGCCTTGGGCTTTTTATCTAAAGTGTATGAACGTGTGTTTGTGATTCAGCGTCGTTCTAACAGGCGGTCCTGATGTGTGTGTTTAAGTGACAGAGATCTCAATATAGCACCGTGAAAGAGGCAACACTTTTCTACTTTGTTCCATTATGGCAGAAGCACACGTCATAGTTAAATAATACATACCAGTTACTGCCACCTTTCAAACAGAGAGAAGCGACAAATGACACAACAAGATGAGAGGGTCAGAGCGGGAGAGACGCTGCTGTGCCACTCTGAGAAAACTGCTGACACTTCAGATCTGCAGATGGACCATAACAGGCCTTTTATGATCCTCTTTGGGTTCTAAAAGCAAGTTTCCCTTTGCGTCCACTTCATATCAGTCTATTTTCTTTAAAATATACTTAACCTAATGGATGACAGTGGATTCTGTGTGGGATTTGACCCATTAAATCTTGTTCCACACACGTCAATGGTTACAATAACGTCTGCATTTAGTTCTGGTTACTTTTCAGCTCAAAGTTGACAGCAACATTGCCAACTCATCAGAATGAGACCAATGATGTTTTATCAATCAATACATATAATATTTGATATGAACTGTAAAGAAAAAAATGAGGTGAACTACATCTTGTAACAAGTGACAAAGTACAATGGTCAGATTTCAATATTTTTTATAAAATGAGCAAATATATTTATTTTACTTGATTAAGTGCAATTCCATTTTTTTTTTGTTTTTAGAAAGAAAAAAACAAACAATGTCCTGTATCAAGGTAGACCTTGGCAGGTCTGTGCATTTATGTATTGTTAAAATAAATAAAATAATCAATGAATTAATAAATATACCAGCATTGTATCAGAAACAGGTACAATAATGCGTTTCTGTTGTCTGATTTATTCTGGCAAACAAAAAGGAATTATCCTGGTCAGCCACTTTGGACACAGCGCACACACCCAGTCATTCACGGGCTCCAATCAACGCACTTCGTATTACACAGTAACATCACAACTTCAACATAAAATGGAACAATTGTAAACAAAAACACAATATGTACCAAAAAAAAGGGATAATCCTGGTCAGCCAATGTGGACACACACACACACACACACACAGTTAGTCTAATCACAGATGGATAAAAGCAAATTAGTGACCTAGCATGCTAAGATAACTAGCATAACCTAAGCACTTTCTGTACAAAAGAAAGTGTTAAAATAAATAAAATAATCAATGAATTAATAAATATACCAGCATTGTATCAAAAACAGGTACATTAATATCTACCAAATAGCATGTTGTTTTTGCTTATATATAATAATATGTCCTAAAATACTATTTCCTTAAAATAACAGGCTAAAGTGGCAGATAAACGAAAACTGTTTGAAACTACCTTTAGTGTCTGTATATGCAACCATGTTTACACACACGCAGTTGGCACACAAGTGCACAAGTACAAAAGGAAGCAGAAAATATCATTTGTATTCATTTACAAATACTTGGAAGGTGCTTTTAACATTTTAGGCTGAATATACTTTTGACACAGCTGTGTACCATTTTTCAGAATTAAACTACTTCCTGTAATTCAGTGATAAGACTGCTCAGCCTCATGAATCAGAACTCTTGCGGTCATCCAGTCTACAGCATGTTTCTCTCATGTACAGCACAATAATCTAAATTTGTCAGTCTATCATTATCAACTGCTGGGAATGACACTGACCACTGGTGAACTCAAAGAGGAATGTCACAAAAGTGCCCTCTTAAATGCCCCTAGCAAATGTGATGAAATGTCCTCTTGGCTGTGCTTAAATGAAGGAAACATGATAACGTGCCCTGTAGGACACTCTTACAGTGATGAAAACTTGATAAAGTGCTTTTCAGATGCCCTTTAATTGGAGAAAATGCTATGAATCGACTAATGGGTGTCTTTAAATTGAGAAAATTTGATGCAGTGCTATACAGGCTGTCCTGCATGCTTGTATTTCTCCTTTACTCATCAGACAGCCTGAGTACATCCGTTCATTGAACCCTTCTGTTTTGCTCTTGAAGCTACTTAGTGACAGCAAAGAATGTTTGTGAGCATGGCCGCCTGCTTCCTGCCTCTCTCAGTCTCCTGCCTGTTGCACTTTTTTGTCCTCCAAAGGGTGGTAAAACCTCTTCCTGCTTTCAAGGAATAAATGCCTTACAAATGTGTGTTTTAAAGTAGCTACATCCTGCTTACTTTATCTCATGGTCAATAGGATTTAAAGAGAAACAACTTCATCTTAAAAACAGACAAGACCTACTCAAAAACGAGAATTCAATAAAGAAACAGTATTTTTTCTTCTTTTTCTCTTTCTGCAGGATGTAAGGGTCACTTTAAAAATTTTAAAAGTTTAAGTTTAGAGTTTTAGGAGACAGATATTTCAAGGCGACAGCTAAGAATCCAGGGATTCATAAATTTACCTGGCCTGATGATGTATACTTGTAGCTAAAACACTTCATGAGTCAAAACACCACATATAATCCCTGGTACTTAGAGAGGACAGACATAATTTCTCCTGTAATGGATAGATAACATTTTGAATTCACAGCTCCAAGAGGGGACGGGCATCTATATTTCATCCAACAGCGATGCACAGCTGAGACACTCGGTAAGTGGCAGAGAGAAAGAGAGGGGACATGCATTCATATTTCATCAGGGAGACACTTGGCTAAAACAACAGGTAAGTGGTAAAAAGAAAGGCACAGAAAGAGAAAGGACATGCATTCATATTTCATCATACAGAGATGCACATAGTTAATAAAACAGGAAAACAGCGGAGGAAAGGGACAGCCGGCTACTAACTGACAACCCTTGGGATCATCAATAAATAGGCATGAGGGACACTTTTTAGGGAGGAAGGAGGGGTGAAAAAGAGTGAGGCACACATCCATATTTCATCAGAAAGAGGTGACTGAAATGGCCGCTAACAGGTGGGTATCAATATAGACACATCAAGACCACTTACAACAGAGGCAGAGGGAAGCAGAGAGTGCTGTGGTGAGGCAGAAGCACATCTAAAAGCTGATAACTGCCTCTATGAATATAGACACATCCACAGTGACATTTATAGACAGTCATTAGACTTTGGGCTGTTACTTTGTTGACAGTTTAAGAAATCCATTTGCTCCAGTGCTTGGTATTGTTTTGTGCTTTGCAGAGCTTTAAATGCACACAGGCCATATGGGTGCTTATGGGTTACTGCTCAAGTTTTATTTGTGTTAGATAAAAGCAGAAGTTAAAGGCAAAGTCAGGTCTGCAGCAGTTTCTCTTTTTAATTGGAAGTGAAGGGCTTGTGGGCGAGAACAGCTCCCTCAAATGTCAAGTCATACTTCATGTGTTCATTTTGATAACGCCAAGTTAATTTGGAGATCTCTGAATGGCTAAAACAAAAGGACAGAGCAGTGAAATGATTAATGAGTCAGAATTATTTCAAAGAGAAAACAAAGGTGACTTATGACACTATCACACAAGTCATCCATGCAAACATCGATCACAGTTTACAGAATGAAGTTCAACTTTGAGCTGCTGTTCTTAAAGTTGCAATGAACACATTACAAAGACGACAGCAAGGCCAACTCGTAATTACGTTCTGCACCTGTGTGTGAGGTAATAACTCTCCATACCAGCAGGTGGCAGTAAGCCTAAATCGTCATTGAAAAAGGTAAACTGTTGTTATTATACACACGTGAAACAAAGCACGAGTTTTCAGACCATTCTCCCACTGATCAGTCGGTCATCAGTGGCTTCATTCCAGAATATATTTGGAAAAAATTAGAAGAGCTTCCTTGGTGTGCCCTCATGACTTTGGTCATTTTCTTGCTTTCCTCACCTTCATTTCTCTTCTTATGCACTTGTGTTTCTCTTCAGCTCAGGGATGTCAAACTGATCCATGGGATACTAATTTCATTAATTCTTGAGATCTAAGAACACCACAGGTTCGCACTTTTTCTCAATAAGGCAAAACTACTTTATTTCTCATGTTACTTCTGCCTTAACTTTCCCACATTTTCCCTATTTTTTTATAAATTGGATATAAAATGCAATACATTGCAATATCTTTCCTGTTATAGGACCTCACATACCTTCACATGCTCGCTTTCTCCCAAACTCCCACGATGCATCACCACCAACATTCACATCAGCTGTTTGAAGTAACACCTCTGCTTTAATCGAAGAGATGGTTCTCTCAGTCCGGGCTTCACAGCAGGTTCACTTGACCCAGCTTGGGGCCGAGTCGATTTTTAGACAAACATTCAGCCGTTTACTGAGCTCCCGGGGTGCTAATGTATAGCCATTAGCCATGGTCCAACACACAGACACACACAAGGGAACACACACATATACACACAAAATGAAGAACACACAAAATGGATCGTTTTTTCTGCAAAATAAAATAAATTTGTGCAGGCTCAAACAAAAGAAATGAAATCTCAAAGTTCATGAATGTGAATGTATAGCTCCTCTATCTTTCTCTTTTTAAACACGCACACAATCCCCTGGAAGTTGAGATTGCCTTCTCCACTCCAGTGCATTGTGGGTACAGGATTGACTAATCGTTGTGTCACAAGTGTACCATGCTGCATCTCTCTCCACTAATGTAATGGCTCAGCGTTTGTTTGTGTGTGTGTGTGTGTTTGTTTTGTTTCACAGGTCGAGGAAGCAGCAACTCTCCTCATCGTCCAAATGCAATGTTTCTTGTTGCGTTGTGCGAGTGTGTGTGTGTGTGTGTCAGTATTCATTTATTGTGTACAGGTGTGTGTTGTGAATGTGCGTGGGTTATTGAGAGGAAATGAGGGCTCCTTATTTGGCCTGACAGGGCAATGAGCCGCTGAGACGAGATGAGCCTTATTTATCAGGCTCCCGCCGGTGTGTGTGTGTGTGTGTGTGTCCGGCCTGAGTTTCTGTGCCCCTCAGACTAAAACCATCACAGTGGTGCAGTAGTGCACTCTCGTCACTGAGTGTGCTGACAACATAATTGGTTGGCCTGGCATTTCAATTCACCACTGTGAGATTGCTGTGGGCTACTCCATTCTCGGCCCTGTTAGCCACTGCTGCTAATAATCCAAAGGGAGACGGAGGCCATGGCAACGGTCGAGCCATCCACTCTAGACACACTGTTGAAGCTGATTTATCATGAAGGATATGAAATTTACATTCAAACTTTCTTTCTTTTGCTTGTTAATTTCTCATTGCCTGTTTAATTTTTTGTTCTTTTCTCCAACCAAACAAAGGAATCAAAATAATTAGTGCACTGTAAATCAATCAAGGAATTCAGAGGCTTTAAAATAACCTACAACCTTTGAGTATGTGAGTAATGCCATCTTCTCCTGAAAGCATGAAGATGGAATTGGAATGATGATGTATTTAGGTTATATAAGTCTCTTAAGGCAGGGGGTCAGGAATGAGCTGGGTGAAACAAAGTGTGTGACTTTGACACTGAATACAGCAGTTCATGTAACATCTCCTACAGAAGATGTTGGTTCCTTTTGACTTACTCCTTTACTCCCAACTTTAAAGGGATAGTTTGTATTTTTTTAAGGGGGGATATATGAGGTACTTATTTATAGTTTACAGTAGATGGCAGTCGGCATGCACCCAGTGTGCAGAAGCAGGTAGGAGTACTGCCTACGAAAGCGAAGCAATTCAATATCAGGTCAGGTTTACACTATATTTTGAGCTTGAAAAACATGGAAGTTGCTAGTCTACTGCTGCCTTGATTGGTTTCACTGTTAGTTGTTATTTTATGTTGCTTTTAGGGCCGGGACTCGATTAAAAAAATGTATCTAATTAATTAGAGGCTTTGTAATTAATTAATCGCATTTTAATCGCATATACATATTTGATCTGAGAACAGTGAGAAGTAATTTTTTTCATATGTATTTTTAGTATACCATTGAATAATGACTGAATACATAAGCTTAAGCAACAAAAATATTGTTTATTTTTGTTCAAGTCCAACAGACCAGTGCAATTTTTGCCATTAAGTGTAGCAATAGCATATTTAGACATATAGTACATTTCAGAAATTCAGGTAGCCTATATATATATACTTTGTTTTTTAAGAAAAACACAATTCATGCTAGCTACCACACTAGCCGCTAGCTGCTATATTTTTTTGCATTGAGGTGATACTTGAGGCTCGATGTGCTGCGGTGATATGTGAATTCCTTGTTGCATAGCAACACAACCATGCTCTTATCGACGCTTCCACCCATTCGTTTGTTGTAACAAAATGTCCCATCATCCACGGGGCCAACCAAAGCGTCTCATCAGGTTCTTCGTTCATGTTCACTGTGGTTTGTTGTTGTCTGAACTCATGAACGCTAGTTGGTGCTCCAATATAATCGGTCCGCCTGAAACTCGTCCAGTGAGAAACGTTCCGCGGTGCAAAAATAAGTGTGATTAAAATGCGTCAATTTTTTGAACGCGCTAATTTTTGTGTAATTAATTAATCTTTATTAACGCGTTAATGTCCCGGCCCTAGTTATTTTGTGACTTTGGTGTTTTAAAGGGTTAGTTTAGTCACACACAAAAAAAATAACTAAACAACTGAGGCAGCGGTAGACCAGCAACTCCTGTGGGGTAAAATTACTACTTTTGTCAAAGGAGTCTGGTGGCTTTCAAGAGAGCATAGATGGATAGCACAGCTTCAGTACCTCATCCAAGAAAGGGCTTTCCGATAGCAAGGTAAAAGGGGAAAAAAGTACTCTTGCCTGCTTCAACCCCACTTCAAAAAGCCCAAACTATCCCTTTAAGTTTTCCTAGTTGCCCAAACTTTACTAGACTTAGGGTGCTTTCACAACCCAGTCCGTTTGGTTAGTCTGAATCAGAGTGAAATTTATACATTTGGTTCCTTTTTTTATTTAGTCTGGTTTGCTTTCACAGTGCAGAAATGTAAACCGACCAAATTATTTTTTTAAAATGTGGTAGCCTACAGAGTGAAACTGAATGACACAAGTTTCATCTTTATAATAATATCTGTGTATATCTTACCGCACAGGCAGCCCAAAATCCAATGCGTCTTGGTTCATTTCCTTTATTTGGGTCGGATTCTGGTCGGATTACTTTCACAGTGCAATCGAACCTTACTAGGATCCGCTTGGAAACGGGCCGAGGCCCTCTCTGCAAGTGGTCTCGGAATGGTTGTTTTTGTCTGCACCAAAATACGATTGGAGCGTTCACAAGCAACCAACCAAACCGTAACTAGGATTTAAGCACACCAGAGTTAGATTAAAACAGACTAAACTTTGGGTTGTGAAAGCGCCCTTAAATTAGATTAGAAAAATGCTCACAATCAGTTTTAGATTGATCGTATTTGTTGTTTTGAAAGAGAAACAAAATGTCTACAAATGATGCAACCAACTACTCTCAAGAGCTTTCCAGAGTCGATAATACTGCGCTTGTTTCCATGTATTGATATCCAATTTCTGAAATCCCTGAAACAAAGAAAACTGTCCTGGGAACAAGCTGAATTGAATTACCTCAGTGCATTTTTTATCTTAAAGAAAATGCCTCCTTGTAGATTTAATTTGAGACTAAACAATCTGATATTGTATATATCTGTTTTCTATGTCACGTCAGAAAAAAACCCTGTTCTCTCTGAAGCTTCCTTCTGTAATGAGCCAATCTACTTTCAGCTTATGCTTTCAAGGTCTGAAGACCTACCAGCTCTGAAATGGCTGACACAGGCAGTTCTCCATCATCCAAAGAGAGACAAGAAAGGGAGTGAAACTGAGTTAAGGCAGAGTGTTGACGATGGTGTTGCTATGCTGAAGGAAAGTGACCGATATGACACACACACACATGCACAGACTCTCTCAGCACACTCACACACTCAACACATACACTAAACCCTCAGAGACCCCGGGCAGAGCTGTGATCGTATTTTAACAGCAGCTCTGACACTTTGTTGACCTCCACAGGACACATGAACGGTCTGTCTCTTCTCTTTCATTCCTGCAGACGTTAAATAAATACACCATGTTTATGGAAGATTGGCCTACAGGTCAGCTTACCTCTGACTGATGAGGGCACAGGCTCACATTATTTTGGTGCTCCTTTTCTTCCACTACACTTGCTTTTGGCAGGCTGGATACTGGGTGGCTGGTACTGTTTAACTTCAGACTAAAAGCATATTACATCTATCTTTTTTTATACTTTTCTGTTATCTTAAATTATCTTTAAATTAGCCAGACTCAATGCATGTTTAAGAGATAAAATACATTTTACTCTGACCCTTTTTAAAATAACTTCTCCATATAGTCTGATGATCAGTTTTGAAAAGTGAAATCATCAATCATCATCAATATCGCTGATGTGGTTGGTTAATTTTGGAACTATTTTACTCCAGAAACCATGTAGAGGCCTACATGCAGACATTGGGTTTCCATTGAAAGCCCATCTGAGGCAATATTGGATGTTTAGAGTAACGTAAGTAATATAACAAGCGCAAAGGTCCGTTCAGAAGGGCTAGTGGATGAGTTTTTAAATTAACCTGTGTAATTTGATCACCTCCCCCAAAAAACTGCATCAGGAAGACTAATACAATGGTACTACAGCAGAATTAACCAAAATAAACTAATATTGCTGTGATTAAACATATCAAAAGTATGCCGAAGTTACTACATAATTCTGTTGATAAGTTAAAAAGTCAGAAATCATGCTTTGTTTGGTCTGTTTGCCAAAAGACAAGGAAAAAACCTTGTGCGCTTGTTTTCTAAATGGAGTTTGGATCCATCGGGGCTATGCTGTGCAGAATAATCTCAATACTAACAGGCTATTCTAACAGGGCTATTAGGCTATTAAGGGAATTTCTCACTTGAGTTGAAAAATGTAAAGCTCCAAATTTAGCTTATTTACTGTGACTTTGTTACAAAAAATCCCTTCGCAACTGGTGTGAATGCACCGGACAGTGTTTTTTAATATGTTTTACTATGTTCTGAACCTCTCTACGATAAGGTCAGAGGTTAACTGCTTATTCCTGACTCCATAAACTGTTCCCATAGCTGGTAACTCCACTCCTCACCAGTAAAGACCGTCCTTGTCTGATTCTGTGTTGTACTGTGTAACTGCCATCAACACTGCTGCTGTTTATAGCGATACAGTAGGTGTTTCAGCAGCTATGACTGGTTTGGTCTCTGATAATGCTTGATAACGTCTCTGTCGTGGTATCTGTGCTGCTCATCTCTCAACACTTAGTCTGACAGCAGCAGAGAGAGGACTGGACTACATCTCCGGCCACTGTAGATATCAGTGTTTGGTATCTTTGTGTCCTTGCTGACATTACAGGGGTTCATTCCCTTAAAAGCCTTTCTTGCTGTGGAACTTAGCATAATGTCTTTTCATCCTTCTGCATGTGAGTGTTTAGCATTTTGTTTTGAAAGCTGGGGTTAAATTACACAGAAATAATGCACACTTAAAGAAGAAAGTCAGGTGTTTGTTTTGCATGATAGTCAATGCAAAATATGACTCCCCCACTGCTTTCACTGCCATGAATAAAAGCTATATTTAAAAGACAGTTGGAGACACTATTTAACTGATCAAGTCATCAAGAGAGCAGAGAGACAGGCTGACAGAGGTGACACAGAGGAGAGAAATAAGGAGGAGAGAGAGGGCGGAGAGATGTAACAATGAGGAGACATGAGGAGGTGAATTAGAAGCAGAAGTAGGACAGCATATCCCTGGGCAGCCATGCGTGTCTGTGTGTACGCTGTAAAACACAGCAAAGCGCTGCGAAGTGTTGTAAAATTCATCAGGTTTGTGTTTGCGAACATTGCTGGCCTAAGCGCTGCTTCTGCCTCTCAATTATGTACAACTAGAATTAGACATGAATGAAAAATGACCTCTAACTAAAGGCAGACACACACACACACACACACACACACACACACATGCACAGTATATAGATGATTTCCTATTACACACTGAGACACCAAACACAAAACAATGTTTGGACATATGCATACATATTTAAAATAGGGAAATGTATACAGGTATTTATAGAGAGAATATTATTATTATAATGCATAATATTAGATTTAAAAACACACAATTATAGGTGGCAGCACATCCACTGGGTCAACTACATGCTCTCTCCATAAAAGAATTGAAGCTACTAATATGCAAATGTGAAAGAGAAGTCGACACTTGACCTGCATTTTCAACATTTGCAGAGAGACTGTCTGAAACACAATGCTTTGATCTCACAGTTATTAAAATATAATTTCTTGCAGGGTTTTACTTTGTGCTGCACTATGGATCATATACTTTTGCATTTGGGCTCTTTTTTTTTACCATGTTATATTCAGTGCTTAACAAATGTATTAGACCACCTGTCATACAAATGAGAAAACATAAATATTTAAAAAATATTTCAAAAGCTTGTTTAAAACTAAAAAATGTTATTGTTATTGCTCACTGGGCTTCTCTGAGACGTCAGGAATGAATCAAGCACAGAATTAAACCACTAAAATTATTTTTTCTGTTCAGGAATGCAAGTAAATAAATATAATTTGACATCAAGAAATAATAATGTGCTTTACTACTTTTAGAAGTTTTTTTTTTTTTTTAAACAGAAAATTAAAAAATTCATGGATGACAATAATACTTAGCTTAGCTAAGCTAAACATATTTACCGGAAACAGGGTGAAACAATGAACCTATAGCTTTGTCCAAAGCCTATAAAAAACAACAAAAACAAAAAAAAATATGTCAACTAACATCCGGTGAATAAAAAAAAAACGTTTTATCTTGTTTTTTAAGTGCTTTGTTAGCAAAAAAAAAAAAATACTAAAAAAAACACTGTAACTTCATATGAAACTACACACAAGAATGGTTGATCTACTCTTTCTCAACAAAACTTAATTTGTGAAGAGAATAGCCATCTGTTAATCCATACAGTGCACTATCACAGATTGACATTCTTGACTCAATTTCTGCAGTCATCATCTGCAGATTTTCTTGTGAATGAGAGGTACATTTGTTTTATTTGGTTGTAAGTTCATTGGAAGCACTTGCTGAGAACTATCACTGGGACTGACATTAGTGGCCCTGCAGACTGAGATGAGTTTGTGATGTTGCAACCTTTCACCATATTTAATTAAAAATCTGTTCACTGGATTGTGAGATATCGTGCTAATGAACAAGTGGGGGAAAAATAAACACAAGCTCCTTGGCAGAGCTGATTTTGCTAATTTGATGAAAATAGGCACAGAACATTTGGATTGATTGTGCTCTTAATTCATTTTGGACAGGAAACGTAACCCCACACTCACAAGATAAAGTAATAAATGCCTGATTTAATGACTAAAACTGGATCTGGATGAAAAATGTGGACAAGTCACTAACTAGGTGCCATCTTGTCACCCTAATCCCTGAACACCTTCTGTGTGTGTGAATAAAATGGATAGCTGTTGTCAGCCCAGACTAATATCAACTCCCACATGAACTGTTAATGCCAGACCAAGGACGGCATTCACACACACACACACACACACACACACACACAGAGTCACAAACATCATCTCACACACACTATAAAGCCAGTAGATCATTAATCCACTCTGCAGTCTATTTGGAGGCCACAGTTGATGGAAAGAGGGAGAGACAGAGTGAGACGGAGGAGGGGGGAAAAAGATGGAGATGGGAGGAAACAAAGAATGAGTGAGGGAGAAAGAAAGAGACAGTTATAAAACACTGGCTGAGTGCTGCTGCTGGTGTAATATACTGGAGCCGATTTACAGATACGTCACAGAGGCAACAGAACAGAGAGGTGACAGAGTGAGGGGAGAGCATGAAAATATATGGGGAAAATGATGGAGGGACAGAAGAGACAGAGAAAGACTGAATAAGATAAATAATAGAAGAGTCTCACAAAGATACTAACTTAACAAACAAAAAGGATCTATACTTTTCATCTTTAGTTGTCTTTGAGCTTTGAGATCTCCAGCACCTTTATTAGACACTGAGACAAATGTGCCAGCATTGCACACGGTGCACTCCACCTCCCACCTGTGACGGTACGTCGGAAATTTTTTTTGCAGTTCATCTGTGAAGCTGCACTTATGCTTCGGCATTTCCCGTGCAATGCTGCTCCGCTGTTCGATCTGCCCTCTGTCTGCTCTGCTCTCTGTCTCTCTCTCTCTGTGTGTGTGTGTGTGTGTGTGTGTGCGCGCGGCGCTGACCCGCCCACTAGGCAGCCTCTTGGTAATTACGTCTCGCAAAATTGTGTGCAAAGCGCCGGTCAATTTACGTGCACGTGTACACGTAACACCGGACATTTTCGTGAATTTATAAAACCCGGCCGGACGCCCCGGACAGGACGTAAAAAGTGGACATGTCCGGGCAAAAGAGGACGCTTGGTCACCCTATGAAATACTACCAGTAGATGTTATGTTTTTGTAAATCTCCCCATAACACACATGGGGCCAACATCATGTGAAAGCAACTACAAGAAACATCTTTGTCCTTGAACACCAGACTACCATTGAAAATCCTCTCATTTTACTGCAGCAGAAACTTACAGTCTACTCCGCTCAGTCCTGTGTCTGGTTCTTCCGTGTCTCCCTTTCCTCAAGCAGGCCAAACAAAACGGCATACACTGCAAAAAAGCCAACTTGTATTTTTTGGCCTAAAACAGTGATTTAGGTTGGTAAAACTTGGCAATATAAATTATTGACATTTAGGGCAATAATGTTAGCACAAAAAAGGAAGCCAGTTGTCTGCTCAAAAACAAGTTTGTGAGTTGTTGTTACTTATATCTTTAAGTTGGGGTTCACAACAAGGGACAATAGTTCTGCTAACTCAAATGATGCTAGCGGCGTTGCTTGTTACAGCTGCAAGAGTAGCCATTAGCGTATCGTATTGCTAACTCAAAACATTAGCTGACGTCATTTCATAGCGACGTTACAATCGTGCCAATTCAGCACATTGCAGAACTTAGCAGAAATAAGGATTAAAAGTTATTACAATGTAAAATTGTAAGTTAGTACAACTTACAGTTGAGTTGACAAAAATCAACACGATATTTTGGCCCAGAGAGCTGCCGCAACCTAGCCTGGCTAACACCAGACTAATCTCAAATGAGATTTGGTCTGGAAACCAGCCATTCATTTCTCCGTAGAGGAGGTGTGGTTTACGATCCTCCAGAGCCGTTTATTAGGCGCTTAGAATCTCTATCAAAAGCGTCTGTAGGTAGCTCTTAGCCAATCGTATCAGTTATACCAGATGACGTATGTAGAGCGACAGAAATGGATGTTTGTTGTGTGTGTGTCTGTGAGAGAGTGTTGCTTGCTGCGTTACTTCTCCAGTTCTCGCTTTCTGCAAGATTATTTATTTTCCCGCTTTATTCCCCCTCATGTCATTCAGCCACACACATCCACTGATTTTATGGGCAATAAACAAGCTGCTGCGGGTCTCTCGCCGGCTCCGCTGTCCCCCAGCGCTAATAGCCCTGCTACTGGTGATCTCGCTACGAGCCAGGGGACAGCGGAGCCGCCGAGAGACCTTTCGCCTTTCAACTTTCGCTCTAAACTATTTAAAACACCATCTACAGCTAAAGAGCGTCTGCAGCAGCCATGTTGGATCCGTAAGAAAACTACAAGCTTCCAATTGCCGAGTAGTACGCATCATCGTCTTGCCATCCCTCCCCGTTCTGTGATTGGATCCCTAAAACAGGGCTAAGAAACGGCCCTGGTTGCCAGACTGGATGGAGGTTCGAAATTAAATTAGAGCGCGCAAGGCAGTATGGGTATACCCAGGCTAGCCGCAACCAACAACCATGCCACGTTCAAAGTAATTTAAATCACCTTTCTTCCCCATTCTGATTCTCACTTTGAACTTCAGCAGCTCATCTTCACCATGTCTACATACCTAAATGCATTGAGTTGCTGTGATTGGTTGATTAGATAGTCTCATTGATGGTCTTGTGTGCTTATGTCATATAGAGCACCAATAATCAATAGCATCAATAATAAATCTACTAAGACTATTTCATAACCAGTTTAAAGTCCTTTTATAGCTGCTTTATCATCACGACTCAGCGACATTAATTTAAAACTATGTGCTTAGTTTGACTTGAGAAATACAAATAGATGTTGATATACTTTAAGGATGTAAGAAAAGTAGAGTTTGCATGATATTAAATCTTCTATATTCATTGGTAAATTGACATTTTTAATGGCTAATTAACAAAAGATTTTACCTTGAGAAATGTTTTGTGTCTCATCCATGAATATGCTTTCTCTGTGTTCGGTAAAGGTAAAGTGAGGATGTAAACTCTACCATGTTTCCCTCCCCGTGTGTCCGTGTTTATGTTCTGTTTTTATAATAACTCCTGAGTGCAGATTATTGTCGGACAAGAGGAGCTGCATGTTTTTAATGAGCCTGGGTCATAGGGCGAGATGAAATATACTCAGCTTGAGTCCTCAGTTGTAAAAGTTTATAACCCTTACCAAGGATCTTAGAATTAAAACTTTTAATGAGTCTGGTCCCAGGGTGGGAGACAAAATTCGGTTTCTTGGATTTCTGGCCAAAAGATAAGGCTTTTTTTTTACTGTGTGAGTCACTGTTTTAAAGGTACCAAGATCAACTTTACTTGTTTAGAAAACAACCACAAAACACAAAGAAGAAGATGCAAAAAAACAGGGTGGTGTATGAAATCATCAGCACAAAGCCTGCCAGAAAGAAAACTTTACACAGAAAACAAAACAACATACTTCTACGGAAGCCCTGAACCGCAAGTGAAGAAAAAAAAATTTGAGATGTTATCTCGTTATTTCGAGATAGTATCTCGTAATAACGAGATAAAATCTCGTTATTTCGAGATAAAATCTCGTTATTTCGAGATAACACACTTATGTAAAAAAAAAAAAAAAAAAAAAAAAAAAATTTAATTTTTTACTGTCAGATATTATCTCGTTATTTCGAGATACTAAGTCGTTATTTCGAGATACTATCTCGTTATTTCGAGATACTAAGTCGTTATTTCGAGATAACACACCTATGTAAAAAAAAAAAAAAAAAAAAATTTTTTTTTTTATTTTTTACTGTCAGATATAATCTCGTTATTTCGAGATACTAAGTCGTTATTTCGAGATACTATCTCGTTATTTCGAGATACTAAGTCGTTATTTCGAGATAACACTTAGGCCTATGCTGTCTCAGTGAACGGACCGGGCTGTCCAGTCCAAGTACTGGCTTCCTCGTGAGGAGATCCACCGCCTCGTCACGCTCGTGTCACCACACATCCAGAGGGCAACCCGCTGCAATTTTGCCCTCAGCCCGGAGGTGCAGCTCCTGGCCGCGCTGCGTTTTTACGCAGTGGGGAGCTTCCTGGAGGTGGTGGGGGACGGCACCGGCCTCAGCAAGGCACCGGTTTCACGGAGTGTGGCAGCCGTGACACCGATCCTCCTGCGCCATGCCCGGAGACACATCAGGATGCCCACCACGCGGGACGAGGTCCGCCAGTGGGGTATATATGCGTTAATGGCTTGATTACTACTCGGATACACCTGTTAGCTGTGATCACACACACACACACACACACACACACACACACACACACACACACACACACACGTAGCCTTATTGCACAGGTGTGTGGGGTGACTTAAGCGCTGATAAAGTGGTGGGTGATCGATTTGCCTGGCATCGATTGATTTATATTTCAGCACCACGGCGGTGGACAGCTCCCACTAAGAGCTTCTTAAGAAGCTTCTTTGGCGGGATCTTAAGAAGGCAGTTAAGAACGCATCTGGGAAACACCCCTATCTTAGCGCTCCTTCTAAGCCGAACCCTTCTTAAGAGCCTTCTTAAGTCCTTAAGAACGAGCGAATCTGGGAAACGCGAATTAATTCGAGATCTTGAGAAAACAAAACAATAGTGTAGTCCAGACGCATAGCCAGTAATGTAATGTATTTGTAACCCGGCCCGTATGGGATGAGCCTCTCCACACCCTGGGACTCTGCGTTGTGTTGTTTATGATGATGGAGGGCGGAGGAGGGACCAGTCGGACACGGGTGGTCGTTATATTGCGGCTCGGACCGCGTCGTGCTTTATTTCTCACAACGGCTGGCAGCTCAACCTTAAACAGTACAAGTAAACACTGGCGTGAGGCAACAGAAATATTAAAGGCTTGTGTTGTGTCCTTACTGATTTCCACACTAACTGGTTGCCGGAGATCTGCGCAGTTTCTGTTACGCGTGAGCTGTCCGTGGTACTGAAACAGCAATCGCCCTTAATGTGATAATTTTCTGTCTGATGCAGGTCTATGTTATGCTATACGTTAACACTTTATCGAGCCTACTGATTGGGTTCATCTGTAGTCGGCACTTTGTGCAATAAAATGATTTATTGTGCCGTGCGATAGAGCCGATACGCATGTTTTGTCTTTACTGTTGTATTGTGTACAGCCTTTATAAAACTCTGTTGGGAGAGCTTGTGTTATAGGCAGTGTTTTGCTGTCATTTCCTTTGTAATGCATAATGTTGCAAAGTAAAATAGTCACTATTTTTCCAGTTTGTCTATATTTGTCATTTTTATAGTTCTACATTTTTACGAGTCCTTTTTCTGGGAAAAGATGGCCCATCCACTTTTGTACTGGCCCACCCGAAATATTATTTCTGCCTTCGCCACCGGGTGTCTCCATGGATACCAGATGATGACTGAGAGATGCAGATCAGCAGGATTGCGGGTCACTAGAAACTTTGTGTGTGTAGTGCAATCCGTTTTGGACCCAGAGGGAATACTACCAGTGGCGAAGGCAGAAATAATATTTCACACAAGCTCTCCCAACAGAGTTTTATAAAGGCTGCACACAATACAACAGTAAAGACAAAACATGCGTATCGGCTCTATCGCACGGCACAATAAATCATTTTATTGCACAAAGTGCCGACTACAGATGAACCCAATCAGTAGGCTCGATAAAGTGTTAACGTATAGCATAACATAGACCTGCATCAGACAGAAAATTATCACATTAAGGGCGATTGCTGTTTCAGTACCACGGACAGCTCACGCGTAACAGAAACTGCGCAGATCTCCGGCAACCAGTTAGTGTGGAAATCAGTAAGGACACAACACAAGCCTTTAATATTTCTGTTGCCTCACGCCAGTGTTTACTTGTACTGTTTAAGGTTGAGCTGCCAGCCGTTGTGAGAAATAAAGCACGACGCGGTCCGAGCCGCAATATAACGACCACCCGTGTCCGACTGGTCCCTCCTCCGCCCTTCATCATCATAAACAACACAAGGCAGAGTCCCAGGGTGTGGAGAGGCTCATCCCATACGGGCCGGGTTACAAATACATTACATTACTGGCTATGCGTCTGGACTACACTATTGTTTTGTTTTCTCAAGATCTCGAATTAATTCGCGTTTCCCAGATTCGCTCGTTCTTAAGGACTTAAGAAGGCTCTTAAGAAGGGTTCGGCTTGGAAGGAGCGCTAAGATAGGGGTGTTTCCCAGATGCGTTCTTAACTGCCTTCTTAAGATCCCGCCAAAGAAGCTTCTTAAGAAGCTCTTAATGGGAGCTGTCCACCGCCGTGGTGCTGAAATATAAATCAATCGATGCCAGGCAAATCGATCACCCACCACTTTATCAGCGCTTAAGTCACCCCACACACCTGTGCAATAAGGCTACGTGTGTGTGTGTGTGTGTGTGTGTGTGTGTGTGTGTGTGTGTGTGTGTGATCACAGCTAACAGGTGTATCCGAGTAGTAATCAAGCCATTAACGCATATATACCCCACTGGCGGACCTCGTCCCGCGTGGTGGGCATCCTGATGTGTCTCCGAGCATGGCGCAGGAGGATCGGTGTCACGGCTGCCACACTCCGTGAAACCGGTGCCTTGCTGAGGCCGGTGCCGTCCCTCACCACCTCCAGGAAGCTCCCCACTGCGTAAAAACGCAGCGCGGCCAGGAGCTGCACCTCCGGGCTGAGGGCAAAATTGCAGCGGGTTGCCCTCTGGATGTGTGGTGACACGAGCGTGACGAGGCGGTGGATCTCCTCACGAGGAAGCCAGTACTTGGACTGGACAGCCCGGTCCGTTCACTGAGACAGCATAGGCCTAAGTGTTATCTCGAAATAACGACTTAGTATCTCGAAATAACGAGATAGTATCTCGAAATAACGACTTAGTATCTCGAAATAACGAGATTATATCTGACAGTAAAAAAAAAAAATATATATATATATATATATTTTTTTTTTTACATAGGTGTGTTATCTCGAAATAACGACTTAGTATCTCGAAATAACGAGATAGTATCTCGAAATAACGACTTAGTATCTCGAAATAACGAGATAATATCTGACAGTAAAAAATTTAATTTTTTTTTTTTTTTTTTTTTTTTACATAAGTGTGTTATCTCGAAATAACGAGATTTTATCTCGAAATAACGAGATTTTATCTCGAAATAACGAGATTTTATCTCGTTATTACGAGATACTATCTCGAAATAACGAGATTTTATCTCGTTATTACGAGATACTATCTCGAAATAACGAGATAACATCTCAAAATTTTTTTTCTTCACTTGCGGTTCAGGGCTTCCGTATACTTCTGCTGACAAAAGAAGTTATTTTGTGAAAAGAATAGGTGAGGTGTTTTCACTTTAACCTGATGACACCTCTGGACTGTGAGAGTGTGTGCACACAGCCTGATTAACATACGTTTCACTCTTCTGTTTTATTTTACCTGTCTACTGTGTTGCAAACCAGTAATCTTTTATGGCTTTTAAGCATTGGCAGAGTCAAAACAGTAATTTTCCATTTGGATTTAGCCACAAGCTGTATGAAAGAAGTATGTGTTTGTTTGTTTTTTCTTGCTGTCTTTTCTAGTCATAAGCTTGATGCGCTGTTTTGTGTGCGGTGAAGTGGAAACAGTTGTTTTTCACAGCAGTTTGACATATAATAATATAGTGATTTGTTTAATTGCTTCTCCTACTATAGCATGTGAAAACGCCTTCCATGAAAATGTTTTTAGTGTGATGCTACACTATCAGACTGCAAACTGCAGCTGTCATACTATGTTTACCGACTGTGATCTCATATTTAGAACAAAATCAATCATCTGACAACATCTGAGACACACATCCACTGATCCATTTCACTTTCACCTACAAAACAACTAGAAATGGAAAATATTAAGGAATGAAGTGAATGATTAATGTAAGGTATAATATAATAAAATAATAATATATATATCATATATAATATAATGTACTTTATTCTGCATTAGGTCCGTCATAAATGTCTGAAAACAACTAGATCTATCTCAAATATTTTGTACAATTTCACTTTATAATTCTTCTTTTCCAACAATTTTCAAACCCTGAGACATGTTTTATTGGGTCACCTGGCAATGTTTTACCAATATATTTCAATTGCATAAAGGATTTATCATAGAGAAACAAGTTTGCCCTTCTGTGACATCCTTTGTCCATCCTGTGTTGGAAAAACAAAGATTTTTTTACTGTGAATCTGTTTTGGAGAAGAGACCTCTGTGGATGATTCAGCTCCCAGTAAAAACCTCTTAAACGATGAACACTGAAGGAAGCTGATGGTAATGATGGTAAATGATGGCTTTACAATGTCACTAAACTCCATTTTAAGTTATTGTTTTGATAAAGCCCCAGCAGCGGAAAATGACATACTTTGCTTTTAAGTATTGAATGTTAATGCAGTTTTGTACGTTTACAACATCAGTTTCTGATTAAGGTAAAATCTCCTGTTAGTGTAAAATATTCTTCATTTGGATTGCTTTTAACATTAATATGAACCTTTTTCATAATGCATTTTTCACAGTCTGCAGGTCTCATCTGTTTCATTTTCAGATTCACTCTGCATAAATACAGAGAACATACTGCTGCTCTTTTTTGTACTGCATTTGTTCACTCGCAGCCTTGAGAAATGCGGTAAATATGAACAACAACAAATGACAGAGACATGTTTATATGTGCATACTGGTATGGAAAGACATACTGTGTGTGTTTCTGCATTTATTACAACTTCTGTAGTGACGGATTAAATTTTTACAAGTAGTTTTTCCTGTTGCTAGAAGGCAAATGACAAATGACTGAAAGTGAAAATCACCATTGCATTTATATTAGTGCAGTCAACAAAACAAATTCACACAAGTGTTACGCTCTAATGAAACTATCAATTCTAGGAGTTTGAGGAATCACAAACTTTGTATTTTTCCAGAAGTGTTGTCTTAACTTTCTGAATACACCACTTGACCTAAGGGTAAAAAATAAACCACTTAAATAAAGCAGCCTGATTTATTTTATTGTATTTATTTTTTGTACTGTACAAGTGTAAACCATAGACTGTATATAAATAATGGACGTAGTCACCGTGACGTCACCCATTGGTTTGTGGACTGCCTGTTGGAAGCCTCGAGTTCAGCGTTATACTCGTCGCCATCTTGCGTCGCCATCTTGTTTCTGATACGCGGAGCAGACCATAATTGGACTGTGGCGGAGCGCGAGGTATCTGACGACACTGACTACACGCCTCTCTACACCGGCAACCCGACTGAGAGAAGCTGCTGCTAATTCATGTTAGCATTAATTGGAGCATTAACTGGGATGTTAGTTTTGGCTAGCAAAAAAACAAAAACAAAATGTATCTTTCTTACCTCAGAAAACTGAGCAGCGACTCCTTGGAGCGTCTGTTAGTCCAGCCAAACTCTGAACAAGACATTTTTACTGAACAAAACGTTCAAATAAACTGTCATTAAGTGAAAATACAGTGTGAAAGGGTCAAAGTTATGAGACCAAATTGGTAAACGTCCTCTATAACGTTATATATAACTTTATTGACACGTTGCCGTGGATACGCATTGCTCTGCTTCTCACCTGATGACGGCTCGCCTTGTCAGTGACCTGTAGCCACGCCCCAAATCATACGATTCTTTATCTTCTAAATGGGGCCATTATTAGAACTATTGACATCAAATTGTCTTGAAGAAGATTTTTTACTAGCGATTGAGACCATAATGTTGTCCCTGACAGGTATTAAATCAAGTGAGAAGTTTTCAAATTTAGCACTGAAATGAATGGGCAGATTTCTTTTGCAGCCAAACTTAGCACCCCCTACTGGAATTTTCAGTGAATTGCAGGCTTTATGCACTTCCTGGTTGGCCTCCATGCTCAGGCACGGAGATTGCCGCCTGGTGTAAACATCATTTTTTAGCAAGCGTGCATGTGTACGTGCCAGCATGTGTGTATGGTTTTTATGTTTTTTGTGTTCTGAAAATGATTTTATAGCTGCCGGGTAAAAATTACCCATAAGACAAGATTTTTACAACATTGGTGTCCAGCTTTCATGGAAATATGAACAAAGGCAATCAAATCAAATCAAATCAAACTTTATTTATATAGCGCTTTTCATACATAAAAATGCAACACAAAGTGCTTTACAAAACATAAGAAAAAACAAACAATAAAAATGACAAAACCCACCCCTCCCTCCCCCACAGACACATCTGTAAGTACACATACACAAACATGCACACACGCATTTAGTCATGCACGCACACAAACACACTCAGACTCACACACAGCACATATTGATTGACAGTGTAGAGACATGGCAAGGCACCGAGGACCCAGATGAGGAAAAAGCAACCTGTGGGAGCCTCCACACTGAGAGGCGGCAGAGCCCACAGCCATAGAGGACGCCATCACAGAGACCACCAGGACCCGGGGAGACCGAGGCGGACTCCACACATGGTGCAGAGCCGCCCAGCCCCCCGGGCCCAGGGAGTCCCCAAGACCACATCCCCATGGGCAGACCCAACACACCCCCCAGTGAGGGGGCCCCCATGAGGAAACACTGGAGCTAAAGACTAAAAGACTAAAAGACTAAAAGACAACAGGACAGAATAAAAACTAAAAGACTAAAAGACAACAGGATAAAAACTAAAAGACTAAAAGACAACAGGACAAGATAAAAACTAAAAGACTAAAAGACAACAGGAATTAAACTAAAAGACTAAAAGACAACAGGGCAGGATAAAAACTAAAAGACTAAAAGACAACAGGACAGGATAAAAACTAAAAGACTAAAAAACAACAGGACAGGATAAAAACTAAAAGACTAAAAGACAACAGGACAGGATAAAAACTAAAAGACTAAAAGACAACAGGATAGGGTAAAAACTAAAAGACTAAAAGACAACAGGATAGAAAATAAAAGATAAAAACTAAAATACAACGGGAATAAATAAATAAATAAATAGTAAAATAATCAGTTAAAAGCTAGACCAAACCGGTGGGTCTTGAGCCTCCTTTTAAAAACATCAACAGTCTCTGCGGTCCTGATGTCCTCTGGCAGGCTGTTCCAAAGGCGTGGGCCATAATGGCTGAATGCAGCCTCCCCGTAGGTTTTAGTTTTAACTCTTGGAATGATTAAAAGGCCGGTGCCAGAGGACCTCAGGATGCGCTGTTTTGTTAGACTTTGTTAGTCTATTGTTAGACAATGTTAGACTTTTTCTCATGTTGGGGTCATTCTAGCAAAAGTAATTGAATTTCAAGTTGAAATAAGATCATTAAGGAGGTTTCCTCTGCTGTTAAACATAGTGGAGGGTCATTTTTGACCCCTAAGACAACACAAGGGTTAACACACATGTAATATCACAGCTTTGACATGACTTCTTATTGCAACTTCTATACTCAGGGCAAATGAAGCATAAAAAAAATTAGAAATACAGCCTTTAGATTAGATTAGATCAAATCAGATAAGATTGAACTTTATTGTCATTGAACAGGGTACAAGTACTAGGACAACAAATTTACCATCAACCCATCCGTACATATTCATATAAACATACGTACAATATGACAAAGGGGTGAACAGGACACGAAGACAGGGATGGAAGAAAAGAGATACAGCATAACATGAGGAGAGGGGAGCACATACTCAATACACCTTTTTTCACAAGATGAAAAACTCATGACTTGCAACAGGGGAGGGGAGTGGAGGTAGCCAGCACAGGCAAGCAGCTATCCGGTCCTGCAGCCATGGCGGCGCTAGTCACAGACACGCTTGTCACCCTGGGGGTACAAATCGTCGAAGGCGTGGGATGGCGGGTAGTAGGGGAGGTGATTGCATATTTGTGTATATGTCCGTGTGTATGTATGAATGTAGAAGTTTGTGTGTGTAGGCCTGGTGAGTCGCCTCGCCTGGCATCCCAATCAGTCAGTGCCTCAGTTCGCAGGAATGTCTTAGCGATAACACAGCAAGTTGCCATGGAGACAGCCTTGGTCAGGTTCCAGACAGAGTCAACAATCAGCAGGTGTCTGTGGCAAGTGTGGGAGGGGTAGCAAGAGCATCTCACTGCAGTGTTCTTCTAGGGGAGTTGTTGTTCCAGCAACGGCCTTGAAGCCAGAGCTGGTTGAGGGGGCCGAAAGCAGATAAGATTGGGATTGTTTGGGCTGAGGGCGAGTGGCTGCATTCAATTTACACGACTAGTCTCCTTGTCCATTCTGGTCTCTGAATCGATCGATTTGCCTTTGCAAAGCCATTAGCTTCTCCATGATGTTATCCATATTGCGGTTTATAGCCACAGTCTGCCGACTGTGCCGAGTGCCGACAGCTATACGCACCACTTCAATCAAGTCGGGCAGCCTTATAAGGCTTTGGACAGCTGTCACCATTTACTGTATTCCTCTATAAACCAGGGCAATGCCTAATCCAATCAGCAAAGGACCTGTAATCATGGTTCCAAATAGGTAGATGTCTCCAATGTCCTCCATGGAAAGAGCCGCCAGGCCCACGACTCGCCACCTCTCCCACGCGTTCATCGTGTAGCCAGCTGCGAATGTCAATTGCACTGAGAGACCAGTTGATCAAATCCATGATTTTTAGTTTTAGAGAGCAGTGCGGAGAGAATTTGTCAAGGTATAAGAAAGTAGACTAGACGAGACAAGAGGAGCGAAGCAGGCAAGATTAGGGAGGGGAGAGAAAAATTTGACCGCCTACAGGCATACACCAATGCACAGGCATACACATATTTTATACACTGCCATTATCACACATCCTAAGACAATACAATGTTAATTTTTAAAAGCAATTTTACTAGTTAACTATTTAGTTTGCTAGTTTTCTAGTTAAACTTAACTGAAAAGTTCTTACTATGCAAATTCCTGCCATGCCATGTATATTAAAACTCTAAGCTACATTTAAATGCAACATTTCCTCATTAGCAGTTTCCACTCATTGAAAACATTCAGTGTTAATGCAAGTTGTGGAGTGACGCTTGTAGGGGTATCTGGTTCAGATACACATTGCCTCCAGCAGGGGTACGAAAATATTTAGAGGTAAAGCTAATTTAGGTCAATTTTGCTATCGGAAATTGACTAAATTAATATTTAATACTTTAAATGAATTAAAGTTACTCAAGGGGCACCACCTATTCACTTAGGAATAGGAAAAGATAGCAAATCAAAGTTAATCAGTCTCATAAAGTTAACAAATTATCAATTTGGAACATTGATTATTAATTATGAATATAATTATAATCGAATTACCTTATTAATATTTAGTAACGGTTGAAGGAATTTTGAGTTCTTTTCCATAGCAGAGGTTAGCAAATCACTCATTCATGTGCAACATTAAAAGAAGCATATTAATCCAAAAACATATTCATTCTAAATAAAGCAAAGCAAACAGAACACACAATAACTAATCTAAAAGACTATTTACAGTGGAAATGTGGGTGAGAAAGAATGTGTAACAAAATGGCTGCCGAAAGGCGGTCATTTAAATAAATCAAAATGGCGGAAGCCCTTTTGTTCTTGAAGAACAATAGACCATGCGATCTTGAAGGTCTATGTGTTGTAGGAAGCCAAATTAAAGTATGTTTCATGTGGATTAGTGTGTGAGCAAATAAAATGAGTTATAGTTAATTTACATGTACAACTTGAGATATGTAGAGCAACATTAATCATACAACTTCAAGTGATCTAACTACACAAAATATCCCAACACATATACTTAAACACACAACAGATCAACACCATTGATTAAAGCTTAACAAACTTGTTCTTGCTTACTAACTGCCCAGTACTATACCACGGAGTCCAGAGTTGAAAGAGAAGCAGAAATCCTTTTAGAGAAGAATCTGGTTCCTGGTTGGGTTTTGGTGGTTGTAGCGTTGTTTGCTGTTGGCTCCAGAAGCTTGGTGAGGGTCTCTGTGATTATGTCCAGTATAGATCACAGGCAGGAAACTTAGAAGCGTCGTGGTGGGCCCACTTGGTTTGGGCCTCACCGGCCTTCCCTTAGAGCTGGAGACAGAGGGGGATGGCCTGGTCTTCCTCCTGGAAGATCAGACCAGGACAGCAGGCATGCTGTTCCTCAGGGAGTCGAGAAGAGAAGAGAGAGAAGGGATGGCTGCAGGACACTTTTGTGTCTCAACCTGGAAGTTGTTTCCTGTTGGTATCAGCCAATGAGACGCCTTTAGGTATCTCCAGATACCTGTGGGGGTGGGGGTCGTTTGTCTTTGTTTGGAGGGGGACAAAGAACGACCTCCATCTTGAAGCATGGAGAGAATTTGTTGACAATTCTCACTGCATTCAGTCTTTAATCCAAATGAACCTTGTGGAATAGCTGTGAGCCCTACACGCTGATTACTGCAGTAAAAAGTATGGGACGGGGTTGGGGGATGGATCTATGTCAAGTCATTTGCCTTTCACACCTCACATCACATCTTATTTCCCTTCTTAAACTGCTAAACAGTGAGCTGAAACTGACTATCAAACTCTGTAAAGCTGCAGAGGAGTTGCAAATCCAACTGATAATTCCCTGTAGGTTCATCACTGCAAAAACAACACCTTTTACAGTGTCACATTTTCATTTGATTCATTGTTATTACAAAAATATCACAGCACCTTTAAGTTTTTGCCATGCATCGCTTGAAAGCTGTTTCGAAGAATTTCAGTATGTGCTTGAAATACGTGTTTCTAAGATTTTTTAAAGGTTTCCTTAGGTTGCACAAGTGGGGCTTCAGAGGCTTGCACTCTCCGCCACTGTCTGCTTGTAGAAGAAATACTTCTCTACCTTACACAAGTCAATGAGAACTTTCCAACTCCCCAGTGAGGCTTTGAAGTGATAATAGCCACTGTCCAAAGTCACTCTCCCTCCAACAGTCTCTGCTACAGGTATATGGACTCTGTGGCAGGTCATTTGTTATCAAAATTGCTCTCACATCCCCCTTTTGACTTTCCCTTTTCCTTCTTCCTTTTGCTTCCTCTACCTTCGAACATTTTCTCTTCTTCTCTCCTCCTCCGCCCCCTCCTCCTGCCTCTCTCTGTCCTGCCCTCTCAGCTTCCTGCTCTATACCTGTCTTTGTTGTTAGTCACAGGGGGATATGGCTTTGTGTCAGGTCATGTGTTATCGACCACACACAGACCCCCACACACACAAATACCAGAAATATAATATAAGAGCCTTGCTGCAGAAAAGAAGTGGACATATTCTCAGTGTCTCTCTCTGAAGCTCAATTAGCCTCAGAATACAAATCATTTGCACATATCTTATTAATCACAAGGTTGATATTTCAGTTTTCTTAAGAACACCTCTCCATTTCTCTGCAGGTGTCTGCTTGCCCACACAGACTGTCTCAAAAAATGTCTGTTTTGTCTTCGCAGCTCTGAGTTTTGTATCATTAAATATGCTAAACTCGACTACTGAAATAATAACTGGAACTTTATTTTGAATGTTTTTGTCATGATGTGCAGCCACTCTGTGCAGACTGGTGAGCCAGCTGGCTCTTTGCTTTTAATGTCATCTGTCATGCATTCATCTCTGCTCTGATAAAAAGAGCAAGTTTCAATAGTCTGCCTGATTAATCCCTTAATTCTGGTTTGTATGAGTTTAAAAATTAAAGAGATTTACATTTTTTGATGAATGCATATCAATAAACACCTGGCTAATTAAATGTAACATTCTAAATTGAATTATATTTATAAATAAGTAAATAAATTATTATGTTATAAATTATAATGTATGTTATTGGTATTAATATAGTTATGTTATAAATAATTATATGAATAAATTAATAATAAAGCCACAAAAAGTTTAATTAATTAATTTCTTTTTTTTCAATTAATGATACCGAAATCTGTGATATTACCTTCAAACCTATTCCTTTTCAGTAATATTTATTTTCTTTATGCTTTATATTCTGTCCTTTTAAATGAATCCTTCAATGAGCCTCTGATGCTGCAAAAACTCTTTCTCTGCATGTAGATTTACTGTTGATGTGCTGCTGTGGCTGAGGATCAGATCTCTCCCCAAATCCCCATCTCTTTCTCTCATCCCACCATACCTATCCTCTTTGGATCAATGCTTCTTCCCACCTCACCACACACACACACACACACACACAGGACTTCAAAGATGCTCAGCCTGCCACTGCTTCCACACAGTGTGTGTGTGTGTGTGTGTGTGCGTGTGTGTCTCCTGTGGTCTGAGCCATCAAAGTTTCCATTTATTAGTTCCTCTGTGACAGACTTCTTACTCTGACACACCGTTTCTCTCTCTCTCTAACACACAGATGCATGAGTGTGTGTGTGTGTGTGTGTGTGTGTGTGTGTGTGGGTGCATGGCCATGTGAATTACAGTATAACCGAGACGCAGAGCCGATTTGACCTTCAACACTTGCAACTCTCAATGCGCTCCAACTCAGGACAAAGTTTGGTGACGGGGTGATGTCAAACAGAGAAACTTTTCCGCTGCAGGGCTCAACATTAAAGCTGCTTCTCTTGGGACACTTTTGATCACACAAATTGATGTTTCACAATATGTATGTGTTAGCAATGGCAGCTGACTGACTGTTACTAACATTAATCCCACCAATAGTTACGTGAATTCGTGATTTCAGCAATTGCATAATATTGATATCTTATTTGAAAGGATTGGTAAATCATAACGAAACATTGGAAACGGTCACTGTCCTTATTTTGTCCTTGCTGTTGAAGAAATGGTCCATATGAAACTGCCAAGGTTCCTTTAATAAGCTACCCTCTACCCGTAACAGTTTAAACATGTGGAACAATTGCTAAAGTGTAAAAGTAATAATGAGTAAAAAATCATCCTTTGGGTTAAAATAAATATGACACCATAATTAAGCTGCATAGCCTACATGAATCAGGCTGTTCTCATGAAGGGTTCGCAGGCAGTTAAAAAGTGTGTTTGGCAGTGCCCTCTACTGGCTGTAGTCATTATGAATGTTACAGAGCATGAGAGGAAAAGGGGAAAGCAAGGAAAGTATAAGGAAGTATAAAGCACGAAAAGTGCCAGGGTTTGTGACCCCTGTGAAAACAAAAGTCAACAATGTTATTTGAAGTATCATCAATTACCACTTTGACAGCTAAGCCTCAAAATGTCCACCTGGACTTTTTTGCTTATTTTGGGGTCCAAGGTCAAAGGGTCAGAAAAAAGTTTTAAGACAGGAAATAACAGTCTAAAATGAGGAAAAACACAAAAACGGTATTTGAATTTGAGAGTTCTGGTGGGGAAAAACAATGCAACTGAGCAACAATAACAGATTTTTCATGTAAAATGTGTCTCTGAACGGGCAAAAAAAGGCCTTCAGATGTAATGATACTGGTCATGACTTTAATTGGCTGTATAGAGCAACTTCCCAGCTTTCAGAAACCGTAGGAATTTTTCAGATAGTGTAAACCGTTAAGTTATTATTGTAATCCAAAGTGCCTTTGTGCAAACCGGTCGCTGGTGCATCACTCTGTGAAACATGCATTTACTTTACTTTTAAACTATCTTTTATAACCCTGAACCAGGATGTTTTTAGCCTTTACAGAAGAAGTAGTTTTGTCATGCAAAAAGGAAACTGCAGCCTTTTGACTATGTGTAAATGCTTTGTATTCAGCAAGTGTAAGTTGAATGGGCTGATAACGACCTTCTCAACCTGCCAGCAGGTGGAACAGGATCCTACTCGCCCATTAGGTCTGTTTACACTACTGCCCAATACCCGGAATGAGGCGGGTCTCACTCGCCAAAAAAGCAGTGTTGCCAACTTAGCAACTTTGTTGCTATATTTATCAACTTTTTAGGCCCCCTTACCGACTATTTTTCAAGAAAGAGACTGGAGACAAATCCAGCGACTTTTTCTGGTGTTATTGGAGACTCCTTCTTACTCTTCTTGAAGCGTAAGAACGGGTCGAAGCGGCACAGTCCTCCTGCAGCAGTTTCTCCCAGCTGCAGAGCCGAGGGGATATTAACCCCTTAGCTTCCAGTCTGCAAATTGCTAATAGGCTAACAGTTAGCTCTGTAGCAGTACAGTGTTTATGTGCTGCTGCTGCAGGAGGTGTTCACTTAGCAATCTCTGTTTGTTTACAACAAGCACCGGACACTCTGTGCACAGTTAGCGATGCTGGTTTATTCACGATCACTATGTTTATGATCAGCGGAGACGCTGTGCATAATTAGTCATGCTGCTTTGTTTATGATCAGCTGCTGACGTTGTGCACAGCGATGGCAGCCACAGTTGAGTCTCCCGCATTTAATCCGTCGCGTATGAGACGTCATGGTCGAAACTGTCACTAAGCGATTACGCGACAGTAGAAAACCATACGTCACCTCCACTGTCTCAAAATCCCTCTGGGGCCTACTTGTAATGGAGACACGCAGAGTGAGCTGACTTTTGAGCGGATGTGGCCTAAGACTTTCGCGGTGGCCACTTTTCCCCCTATAGGAAACATGGCTATTATCATCGAATGATAACGGCCCATTTAATCATGTGTGATATAATCCTAACGATGATAACTCCAACATGTTCCTTTGAGAATTTTATACCAAAAACACAAGAAATTAAACAAACCGACATATAACAGTTTTCCTGTTTTCTGCATGTTTTTCAGTTTCTTTTCTCCAGTCATAATCACGGCAGTTCACAGTGCTCGGATTCTCTTGCAGCCAAACTTGTAACAACACACGAGTAACAACACTGTTTTGTTCCAGGGGCCAAAATTTGTGGAAAGAAAAGCCTCATCTAATGTTGTTTTCTTGAATCTGCTTCATGAATGAATTCTCTCTCTTGAATAATGAGCTACAGAGAGCACATTTGTTTCCAAAGCCTCCAAGAAACAAAGATGGCATGGGAGAATAGCACTTCAGAGCTCGGTGCACGCTGCTTAATTAGCGGGCCAGTATTGGCTCGGAGAGATCTGCGTTTCTGGTCTCATTTCATGCTGAGGAAGAGACACTCACAGATGTCTGGAATTCATGGAAAGTTAATTGTCTATCGCACTTTGTTGGCTTGTTAGGCCTTTGATTTTCTCTCCCACTTCTGTCTGTTTCTTTGTGGTGCTTTGCTTCATATCCCCCCATCCTTCGTCTCCCCTTCCTCCCACCCAGTCGCTCTCATTTCTCTCTCTGTGATATCAGAGAGCAAATCAGCATCACTGTCATTGTTTTTCAGGCCTATTTAATAGCTGTTGACTTGACAGCACATGTAATGATTTCTGCCTTATTTAATAGCTGGAGCTGTAATCATTTCTGTTTCTTAAAAAAGAGTGGTAGACTTGCTGTAGATGTAATCAGAGACTTAATGATGTGTGGGCTTGTCTGCTGACTGGCTGGTTCATTTTTAGAACAATCAGGATGGGCTGTAATTAATAGGCTGAAAGAAGAGTCTGACAGAGCTTGAATGCAAATTGTGTTGTCGCTTTCTCTCTTTGTCTCTGTGTCTTTTCTCGGATTCTGTCTTTGTATCTGATTATTCTACTTCTCTATCTTTTCTATTTCTGCTTTTTTGTTTTATCTCAGTCTCCCTGATTTGGTTTCTTTCTTGATGTCGCTCTTCTGCTTCTTTACTAACCAACCTCTCCACTTTTCATCTCTTCTTTCTCTTTTCTTTATCCCTTCTTTCTTTCCATCTACTTCTCCTCAACTCACTCTCTTCTCTTCCCTTTCCTCCTCTCCTGTCTCCCTCACCTCTCCTTGCTGTGTTTACATTTTCATTTGGATTGTGAACAGATCATTAGCTCTGCCCCTGACAAATGGCACGCACTTAACATTTTGAATTAAAGGTAATATCTTTGTTATTAAAAAACCTTCTATTCATGCTGCCCATGTGTATGGGTGGAAAATAATATATAAGTCAGACAAAGAGCAATTTAAATGTTTGTTACTGTGACAGAATTAATATATATTCATTACTTTTCTTTTACTACTATCTCACAGCAGAGAGATGAACCAAGATTAGATGACTGGTCATGGAGTGATGGAGATGCTTCTCTGTCAGCAAAAAGAACAAAAAAGAGCTCTTTCAAAAAAGTTTTTTTAAAACTACAACAACATATGATTAGTTACCTTGCAGAGAAATTGTAGCATTTAGCTTAACACTAAAACACTGCACAATACTCACAAACATGAATTTACAAGTCTGGAACTTCAACATGGTAGCAACTATTTTCTCTTTTGTTACATTTACGTTACAGAGTGATCCACCAGGAATGTGCACTTATATGAGCCAAGTTCAAAATAATTTGAGGGCTCCATTTTCCATAAAGTATAAAGTAAGTATAAACTCAATGCATACATCTTTTATTTTCAGTAAGAGAGTAGGATTACAATACATCCCTCAAAACTATGCTGCAGAAGCCAAAAGGGTCCTGTTGGTCACCTGACTGCAACACAGTATTTTGTTAAGTCTGCCTCAGTATAACTAACACCTAACCCTAACAACTTAACCAGTATGGTTCGTGCAACATGCATCACAGCAGGTGTTCACACCTCTCTAGTTCGATGATAGATTATAAAAACATTTAGATCCCTCCAAGCCAGCACAGACTCACATGACAGACAGACTTATATCATTGCTAGGCTGCCTGTGCTGTAAAGCTGCACACTGGGGAACCATGTTCAACCACAGCATCTCTTTTTTTTCTCTCTCTTATCCCTCTACTACAAGGACAACTCATAAAAGCAAAAAAGGCCCCATAATGCTAAAATAATAATAGTGACATTATGCAATAACATGTCAAGTTTATTTGGATTAAGGTACAAATGTCTGTGATGATAGACAATAAGTCACCAAAACTGAGTGAAACATAAATGGACCAAAAAACTCAACATTTTAATTACTGGTGAAAATACAGCCTTGGTATTTGGGTACATTCCTGTGAGCACAAGGAAGAGACAGTAATTTGCTGCTTCATTTAACAGTCATTTACCATAGTTAGCTAATTTAAACACAAACAAATCTCTGTCAGTGAGCATAATTATATGGTCAACAATAATTTTATCTGGGTCAGGTGAGAGAATCAGCCCAATTAACTGTTAGAACACGAGTGTCATTGTCGAGTTGAATCAGTCATACCTCCAAGGGGGATGTGACGCCCTCACACACACACACACACACACACACACACCGAACACACACACACACACAATCAAACGATACGCAGAGACAAATGCATGCATTTGACAAGATGTGCCTGTAAATACATCTTTGAGACGTGTAAATACATCTTTGAGACGTGTAAACAGACAAAAACACACACTCAGTGACTAAGAGCTTGAACGCGTACTGAAGTGAGAAATTTCATCAACACGTGGACCGACGTCATTCTACCTCAATGTGACTCACACGTGGAGAGCTCTCACACTCAAACCACTTTCACTTCCATTGGGTCACAAGTGAAATTACACACTTGGACAGATAATTGGCTCTGAGGTGCAGTTGAAGCTCACACATTGAGTATGTATGGAGATACTGACGTAAGGTTTAACCCTTAATAAGGCACTCATTGAAATCCTTGCAAATTCCAAATTTCAACCCTAGAGAATATTGGAGGATATTACATACTGCCAGAATGTGTAAAAAAACAAAACATATGGACCCAGCGGAGGGGGGTAATATTTTGAGAAAAAAATTTACAAGATTAAGGTGTCAAATCTACGAGAAAAAATGCGCAGATTTATGAAATTTAAAGTGGTGAATCTGTGGGAAAAACATTTTTCCCCCCACTTTTGTCCCGTAAATCTGCGACTTTTTTCGAGTAGATTTGCCACTTTAAATCTCTTAAATCTGCACATATTTTTCTTGTAGATTTGGCACTTTAATCTAGTAAATTTGCAACTCCCCCCCGGTTTGTATTTTTATTTTTATTCATACTTGGCCTTAATATGCCGTCATAGTCAAGTTCTCCTCGTACAAGTCCATGTGGTTCTACGACCAAACAGAGAGACATGGGGACCCCATTTTGATATCCACTGAAATTACCAAATATACAGTTGAAACCAGAAGTTTACATACACTATTAGTTCTTCGCCCGCTAAAGGGTTAAACAGAATCAGCTGATATGAGGCAGTGGATCGTCTTTTTAGGCTGGATGCCAACACGGGTGAGCCACCACCTGCACCTCAGCGGAGAGGAATCGAGGCAGACCGGCAGCACTTTTCCGTTTAGGCCACCCACACACCCTCACCAGTCCCTCAGAGACTTCCAGGAGAGCTCTGGGTCAACTACTGGCTACATCCTCAGTAGAGCATGCTGGGAAAGGCAGAAAGCTGGCAGGGGAAAAAGGGCAGCGGATGGTGCCGGCAATCTGTCAACATCAGGTGTATGTGTTGCTGGTGCGAGGAGAGCTTGATGCAGAACTTTCCCCAGGAGAGAACCCATCATTCCTGCACTGTCTGTGAAAAAAAATCCACTTCTACTACATTTAAAGTTTATTCTTAACACTGGCACAACGAAGAAGTGAAAGACTTCCATGATCCTGTTTGTATCATGTTCAGTGTTCTCTTTTTTAGTCTGTGTAATTTTAGTATTGAGTGGATACATGGAACAGTGTAACAGTAATTAACAGTTCACACTTCCGCCACCAGCATCTCTAGTAAAGCAGAGATTTAGGTGCAGGTGTGCCTCATTAACCAGCCACAGCACTGTTGCCTCTGTCCGTCACCTCACAGTCCTATTATTTCTACAAAATGAGAAAGGCTTCTTGGTGCCATTCAAACACTCTGTAAATTAATTTAAATGTTATCTCTTTCGTTAAAAGTGCAATTTTTGGCCTGTCAGGCAGATATCTGTCACCAAATATGTAGAAATGCATAAAGAAATATGCACATATGCACACATACTAAACATGCAGGTGGTTTTAGATAAATATACTTAATAACTATATTAAACACAGTACTTAGCTGCTGTTTAATTGTTCTTCCCTGCAGTGTAGAGTGGGCTTAGGCGCCATCGAGATATAATGGTAGCCTAAAACAAGTTGTTTAGAAATTCCAATGGTCTTATTTTCAGTACCTTCCAATATACAGATGCTCTTCTTTAATGGTGAGGTGCTTTTTTGAGGTCTTATATTGTAGTGCAACAGAAGTGTCACCAGATTTCTGTCTCTGTTGGTCGAACAGAGAGGATCCATACATTTTTTCCAACCCACTTCATATATATATATATATATATATATATGGCCGCAATCTCTGCTGTGCATTGTGATGATATTATTTTCAGTTTTAAAAATTACCTGAAAGACAAAAACATGAGGTTATTTGAAAAGATATGTATTACAGATTCATATGCTTGTGTATTCATGAAACTTGCACTTCTTGAAAGTTTCTGCTTGTACCCCACGGGCAGAGCAGTGCGTGGTAAAAGGTTAACTCACCTTTATAATGTCTACGCTTTGTCGAAACAAGTTAACTTTTACTGTCTAACAGTGAGTGGTATGGAGCCTTTTGTGAGTACACCTGGCATCTGATATGTCTAAAAAAAACTGCCAAATATACCCAGAGCATCACACTTACCTACTCACAATATCGAGTCTTACTTCTGGCTCTTATGAGCAGCGAAAATCTTTAAAATATACCCAAGAGATGTTGACCTCACAATGCAAGGAAGACACCTTCCAGCTGTTGCTTTAACAACCCACCTACATATAGCACTGACACCTCTATATTGTTTATATATAGTCAATACATACTGACAAACTTTCTAAAGAGATAGGCCACACTGAAATTTAATAATCTGTTTTTCATCCGATTTAACATTATTAAATATCGTCAAACTCAAAGACACTGTGAGTATAGCTGATGCTCAGAACAGACCTTAATAAGTAGCTGAAGTCTTTGATTTGTGGTGGTTCTCTTTATGAAAGCCAATGGCTGGAAATTTATGGTGCCAACAAACCAAAAAAAGCACAAGTCTGTATCCAACTTCTCCATCTGTACAAAGCCCATTTGGAAGATCTACATGAGTGAAATACAGGTCACAATGTATTGTTTCGTTAAAGAAAGAAAAATGGACTCAGCCATGTGTCACGGTTCTAGCAAGCCAGACTGGATGTTGTCTGTCTCCCTGTGTGTTTTTCCCCATTTTGTGTTCTCCTCCCCTCCTTGCCTGTCTCCCAGTGTTGTGTGTGTGGAGTCCACACCTGTTGCTTAAATTCCCCTAAGAAACATTTTCCTGATATTTTCTCCTTGTGCTGTTTTTTCCCCCTGGAAACTCCTCCTATGTCTTTTCTCCTACCTCGCCAGTATCTCTGTGGACTCTAAAGCTGGATATCTCCTACCATACCTGCTGTCTGTTCCGTGGCCATCTCCTCCATTACTCTGCTCCAACTTGAATGCCGCCTGCCTTCCCTCCACATCCAACCTACTCTCTGTGTGCTTCCCTAAGTAAATCTTCTTCAAAACTGCCAACTGCCTCTACCTTTGCTTCTGGGTCTTGTTCTGAAACCTAAAAACAACCTGTCCTGTCGAAAATGCCAGTACAGGTCGCGTGTGAAGGCAGCGAAAAACAAGCTATATCTACAAATTTCACCGTCCGCTGTAATGTGGTCGATGCCATCTTGCTGACGTAATAGTGATTGACAGGCAAGCAAAGTTTAAAAGGGTGGATTCCTGCAGTCAGTTGGAGGCTTGGGTGGTGGATGGGTCAAACGAGCAGCAGACACTCACCCAGGAGAAAGTTCGCATCCCGTGTGAAAACAAAAGTAAACCATTTTTAACTAAAGTTACGTTCTTTACGTAAGTTACGTGAATCACGTTTTTGAACTTACGTTTTTTATGTTAATTGTGGCAGTCACGTGACCCTTGTACTAACTTCATTTACGTACATTTTTTTTACTGTTTAAACTGTCTTTTATAACATCTTACCAGAAGTCTTTAGCCCTAAACCCAAGGTCAGTGGTTTTACAACATAAATGCACAGAAACTGCAGCCTTTTTTTTTTTTACAACCGCGGACCATAGGTGTGTGCTATTTTTAGAACGCGCCGTTAAAGACGAGCCGTGATACGTGCCTGTGTGCCGTAATTTGTGGTACTGACACACGACCTCTTGTGCCCTTTATGTTGGAGAACTTGTTGCCTAAAAACTACGTTTCCATAAAATTAAACAATTTAAATGCATTGTCAATTACGTTTCGAGGGAAACATATTTTCTCCCAAATTACAGTCATATTTTACAATGTGGTTCTTGTTGTAATTTGAAACACAATTAAAACATGTCATGAGAAAATAATTATGAATTGATTGCAATTTGTTTAGGCTTAGACACCAAAACTATTTGGTTAGCTTCATTAAAGATCATGGTTTTTGTATAACTCAGCGTTGACATTTGGTTTCACATGGTCTCCTGGTTGAAGGTTTTGTGTTTGTTTGACCTATTCATCCCAGCCAACCACCTCCATGCACCAATTTACTGATACGTAATCCAGGAGAAAATACTTGCCTCTCAAAATGTAATTGACAATACAGTTTAATTGTACAGGAACATGTTTTAAGGAGATCAGGCTGGGCCACTGTAGCTTTGATCATATGTTACTGAAAGAAAAGGAAATAAGACATTTTTGGGACTCTTTTCATCTGTGAATTAAAACTAATTTGATGTTCTGGGTCATAATAAAGTACAGTGTGTGTGCATAATAATAAAGAATGATGTGTTCTTAATATTTTTGGAAAGCAATGGAGCTCTATGGCACAGAGAAACAAGATAAAGCTTGTTTGTCTTTTTGTCAAATTTAAAAAGCTTAACATGAATGTTTAAAAATGTTAAATAAAACAATATGCATAGTTTGAAAATACAATTTAATATTCTACCTTATAGCAGTCCCATTGGTCATATATATGATGTTTTTTCTTTTCTCTATCCCACTCCTGACTGTACCATTTATTCCTCACAACATAGGTGTTGATCTTTGTGCCCAGCAATGTAACTTTAAGTTCCAAAAATAAACATTACACATAACATGCACGCTGACATCTCCGACTCCCCCCTGCAGACATGACACCAACAGAGCTGTGGGCGGATGTTCTAAGGTTGTATATGAAGTAATTACTTTTAGATGAAGTGCACTCCTGCATAGTTAAGTTGTCCACATTTTCCCACACGTGCCTTAGAACTTTAATTTTAACATATGAAAACACATATTTTTTGGAGAAAGGTCAACACAGCTAGAGGGTATATGTGCTCGGAGCTTGTGAAGCTGAAATATACCGAACAGATAAATATGGATGATATCCTCGGATCTGCAGTGCCAACAAAATATAGGTCCGCTTGTCAAGCAGTCAAATATGCCCTACAGGAGACGGCTCCGGCTTCAAGTGGGTCAACAGCAGTCAAACCCTCAGCTGATACAGAAAATACAGGTAGTAAAATGTAGCAGTGGTACAGTATGACTAAAATATAACATTATTGATTCATATTCTGCCAGTGAAATGACAACTCTACATTGTATTTTGTCCTTTCGGTTTGTTTTTGGTGTAGTAATCACATTATGCAGATATGAATATGGTCATTCATGTCTAATTAGAAATCGAGCATTTTCCGCAGCAGGCTCTAAAAGCTGTTGGGCATATGGTGCTGAATCCTTGTATTTCATGGCTATAACTCGGCCAAAGAACCAACCCCACTGGTCATGTTTGATACCTCTCCCAATGCACACCATTACTAGTGGGATTAACAGGATTGTGGTTTCACACACACACACACACACACACACACACACACACACACACACACAGAGGGGGTGAGAGAGGCAATGTGAGACAAGAGGCTCTGGCAGCAGAAGACAAGACTGATGCCAGTGAAGCACTTTGAAATGAAAGAGAAGAACAGAAAAAAGAGGGCATGAAGGGGGGAACAGAGACAAAGAGAGAAGGAAATCAGGAAGAACAAGGTCGAGACAAGTTGGATGACAAATGCCAAAAGCTGGAGTCAAACCCATAACATCTTGAGTACATGCTATGTCTTCGCCTGGTGCCACACAGAGCATCCCAGTGTGTCTAACATGCTTAGGTTTCAGTCTATTTGGACATAAATTCAAAGTGCACAGACTCAGGCACAAAGGGAGAGGGAATGTGTGTGTGTGTGTGTGTGTGTGTGTGAGAGACAGAGAGAGTATCTGCATTTCTGTGTATTTTTATATCAGGCTGTTCAATTGTAATGGATGAAATCGTCATTGTTTTGTCATATCATATCATCAGCCCTTTTTGTTGCGGTCAGAACAGTTTTGACTGACACTAAAAAGTGTCCTGCTGAGAGGGACAACAGACCAGAAAATGCTAATATGAGTCATACAGGGAGGCAGTGACTTGTTAGGCATGTAACTCCATGGAGTCAATACCTAGTTTATTGAAATGCAGTTTTCCTGGGCCTGTAGTGCTATTTATCAAGGAAGATTGTTTAGAGTGAGTGTTGGAAATATATTGAAAAACTCAACAGCATAGTCTCTTTCCAGGAATCATGACCTTTAGTCAAGATAATCACCAGACCTAAGTGTGAGTTTCAAGTAAAACAATTTTCTTTCTACCAAACTACACACCGACTGCATCACAGCACAGAAGGACATGTGCCTCTACTCATGGACAAGAGACTAGAGACATCCCTACAAGTCAACAAGATCTCCAACCTAAAGATAAACCTTGTTTATCAATACCACCCATAACGGCCAATATACTTGTTTTGCGGTCCCTGGTTAGGCATTTAAAAAATAAATACATGTACGTAATAGCTGGAAGTTAAGTCTTTACGTAAAAACCTGATGCACAAAATGTGAGGCAGGGAGGCTCAGTGCAGGCGGCAACCTCCAGGTCTGAGCAGGGAGGCAAACCAGGAAGTGCCTTAAGCTGCATTCTACCGAAAATTCCAGCAGGGGACGCTGACAAAGGTTGCAGAAGAATTTACGTCCATTCATTTCAATACAAAATGAGAAAACTTCTCACTTGATTTATTACCTCAGAATTTCTTTTTAGGACAACACTATGGTCTCAATCGCTAGTAAAATATCTTCTTCAAGACAATCTGATGTTAGTAGTGTGAATAATGGCCCCATTTTCAAGAAAATAGAAGATTTGTATGATTTGGGGCGTGGCTACCTTTGATTGACAGGTCACTAACAAGGTGAGTCCTCATCAGGAGAGAAGCAGAACAATCATATCCACGGCACTGTGTCAATATATATATAGATATATATATATATCTATATCTATATCCTTCTCGCTCCTCCAAAGTCCAAATATGGTCTGCTCACCGTATCAGAAACAAGATGGCGACACGAGACAGCTACGATTAAAACGTCCATTATTTATACAGTCTATGGTTCAGTGATGTTTTAAATCACATTGTTTGCTTTTATTTTCACATCAGCCATGAAACCTGTTCTTCAGACGTTTTTTCGACCCATCCACCACCAATCTCTGCCGCCCTTAGCGCCACCATTAGAACTTTACATCCCTGTCAATCATTACTACTACATCAGCAAGATGGCAGCAGAGTGAAGTCTATAACGGAAATAGGGGTCGTATTTTGCTGCCTGTACAAACAACCTATATGGTTGTTTTTTGAGGGGACACCAGTCTCCTAAGTCTCTTAAAACATGCATTTTTTATTTTGGGCTGGACTGTCCCTGTTGGACTGACCTTTTATCCAGGTATAATGGAAACTCGGCCCATTTCAGGATTTCTGTTGCCTCCTTAAGGGAAACTCCACCAATTTTACACATCAAAGTTTGTTTACAGGTCTTGGGAAGTACTACTGCATATGTGGAAAAAAATGTTGTATAAAGGCCTTTTGTGGCCCCAGAGGGAGCTGTGTGAAGTTTGATAAATGGCCTCAAGTGATGTCAGTTGAATCAACTTTGGTTTGGGCTGAGGACCATAAGGTGTTGGGAAGCAGTGAGTGTGCCAGACCTCTGTAGCCCGCTCCTCAAGTCTGTGGCCAGCAGCTTGAGGCTAAAAGATGAAGATACATGAGCTGCTACAAGCATGACACACACACATCTCTACTGTCAGTCATTGTGGGTAATGAAATGTACAGAAGAAGAGAAGTGGTCATTGTAAGTCTGACAGTCTTATAGGAGAGTAATGTAGACTTATATTTAAATCCAGTGGTGGTTTATGCCATTTCAGAGATTAAAGCATTTAAATTATGATGTGTCTGATTCTGATTTTAAAATATGATGTAAAAGAAACATTCTTTCAGTTGCCTAATTTCTTATTTTTTCTTATAATTTCTCTTTTTTACTCGCCCTTTTTTTCCCTTCTCACTTTCTCAATATCTGTTAGAGAATAAAAGTCAGAAATTGGCAGAACGTCCTCTCATATTTTCTGTATTCAAAATAGGCCCTGCTGTGATGCTACCCTGGTCAGCCCAATCATCCAAACTCTGCTACAGACACACACACATGCACACACACAGATAGGCCAGCTTCTTCTTCTTCTTGTTTTAATATTGATGGACACAGAAAACACTTTATGTGAGTGAAAGTGCACATGTTGCAAAAGTGTCTCAACAGCAAAGCATAAAAACCTGCAACTAATTGGTTCTCTGTGGGCCTCCCCTGACAGGACCAAACATTAGGGTTATACAGCGGAGAGAGATGGGAGGAGACGCAGAATGAGAGCGAAACGGAGAGACAGAGATAACATGAGGGAGAGAAAATGAGAGCAATGAACAGGAGAGAGAAAGAGGAAGTGTTGTCAGACAGAATGCAAAAGGAGGGTCACTTGAGTCAATGTGTAGCCTGGAGAGGGAAAGATTTAGAGGGAAAGATAAATGGGGAGAAGGTTAGAAAGTCTGCAAATGTGTGATGGTAAAAGGGTTAACAAACTGCTTTATAACAGCACACAAGAGGACAGATATTTTATAAGGTGTTTGCGGTTTTATAAGGCCTTTAAGATCTTTTTTCTTCTTTGACCTTTCCATTTATATGTGTCTAAAAGATAAAAGATCGGGCAAGAAAACGGACAGCTTGTGAAAACAGTACATGTGTCTCTTTAAAGATTTCCTTGATTGCCTTTGAGCCCTTTTAACACGAGAGTCTCTCTGTGTGCCTCTAAACGTCCCGTACGGTCTTGTATTACTCCTTGTTTGTGGTTGCAGTTGTCACTTGATGTCTTTTCGTAGCACCGTGTTAACAAGGAACGTTACATGCTACCAGACTGCGCAGGAATCCTGATTGTAATTCAGTGTGTTAGCACCAGCGCAGCACATTCCTCAGCCTCAAATCCAGCTCTTCACTCATCTCCACACACACGTCGGAGCTGTCATGTTACCTGCGGTGAAGTCACACGAGACACAGCATACCAATGTGTGTGCACTCACTGCTTCATGAAGTGGATGCGTTTACAGAGCAGTGGGGCAGCGGGACGATTATAGATTTTAACATAATCAGGACATGAAATGAATTAAAGCAACAGGTAACATTTTATTTATTAAGAAAGTGGGATTTGTTTCATATTATTCACAGCTTTGAACCCAGCTTGGTTCTGTGTGGAGTTTAAATGTTCTCCCCTTGTCAGCATTGGTTCTCTTCACGTCCTCCGGCTTCCTTCCAGTTTAATTGGTGACTCTAAGTTGTCCGTAGGAGTGAATGAGAGCATGAGTGGTTGTCTCTCTATGTGTCAGCCCTGTGGTAGTTTGGAGACCTGTCCAGGCTGCACCCTGCTTCTTGCACAATGTCAGCTGGGATGGGCTCCAGCCCCCACAACACCAGTTCCTATAAGTGGTTAAGTGTAATGAATGAATGAATATTTATAAAATAAACTGGAAAATTCCATACCAAGGAATGGAATGCGGCCGCTGAATGCACCATAAATGCATTATGCATTATTTGCAACCGCTATCTGCCCCCTCTTAAGAACTTATTCATAAAAAATATATTGTGCTAATGACATTACGGTGGCATGAAGTTTTGCAACTGAGTACAATTTGTGTACGATTGCAATTATCCAAGTAACAAAGTATAAAAGAGCTGGAAGATTAAATGCTGGTCAGAACTGGTGACACCCTGAATAACCCTCAAAACAAACGTGTACTGCCTGCACGCCTCAATTTAGGACAGGCTCTTTTATTTACTGTCCGGGCTCTGCTCATTTAACCGCAGCAGTAACGATAAGTGTGGATATGTTTCTATTACCTATGTCATCATAATTACAAGGGTCACTAGAAGTCGCCTCATAAGAACCAACGCAGATCTGAATTGTAATAAGCTGCTTTGTGAGACCAGCAGTTAAGGAGAATGAATGAATGAATGAATGAATGAATGAAACTGCTTGCACAAATGATCAACACTGTTATTTTTTAGGGGAGGACAGTCTCAAAAAAAGGCTATGAAGCACACCACTGTCTGAATATTTAATGCACACTGACATTTTCACACCCTTTCTCACACATTGGTCCTCTTATTACAACACTAACAATGCTCTGGCTGTCATTTTTTAAGCCTTGAAAATGTCTATATTTGCTGGGGGGAAGGCCGGGCATGGACAGGCCGGAGCCAGAGGCAGAGGGGAGGAGGAGGACAACTGTAAATCACACTCCAGCCTCAACATCTGCCATGTATAATTAGCTGATGGTGCTGTGATGCGTGCTCTGCCTCTTTATCAGCGCCTGTGAGATGCATGTAGCATTTTAAGGTGTGAAGATGCTCACAGCGATAATTATTGTTATTAATATGTTGACTATTCTTTAGGGTATGTGGGCTTCCCAAACTCCCCTGTGCTTTACTTCTGCTGCTGTTTCTATAAATGAAGGACACTACAGGAAGCAGCTAAATATGATCACCAGTTGTGACTACAACTTCATCTTTTTCAAAGGTAGTGAAGAATTTCACCTCCTCTTGACTCCGAGCGTGCCCTGCTTCATTTGTTACGTTGAGCTTTTCCAAGCTTGAATAACTGCAGGCAATGAAATGTTGACATCCACCTCCAGAGTTTGAATACGCGGCTCAAAACACGCCTGATATGAATGCATGCCGAGACAATCTTCAGTTCCAGCAGTCAAAAGACTCATCAGCTCCTGCAACTCAAAAGGCCTCGGTCTCAGCCAACTAGGTGGGTGCTGAAGCCGGACGCCTGCACAATCTATACAAACTATCCTCGACTGCTTCTCACATTTCCATGTTCCAGAATAATCTATATGACATCTGCCTGCACTGTTTTCTGATCAGTTTGTTTTTTCCGCCTGTAAGTCAGGACATGGCACATTTTTCCATATATGTGACCTGATTCCATAAATATATTCTAACAATAGTAATGATGCAGAATACAGAGAAAATGTGGCTTCATGATGTTCAGCGTAGGCAGAGAACATCTCTTGAAAAGTGTTCATATTATGTTGGCACTTTCCGTGTGTTTATTAAGATTTGTTAATGTTTACATGACACATTTTCTTGAATTTTTCAAAGAATAATACATTCACAGTTTTCACTCCTAGTGTGTTTTGTATCTCAAACATTCAAACTGTACGACACGCTTGTTGTGTGTTCTGTGGTATGAAAATGTTTCACTTCACTGGAACAAAATGTTGCTCCTGAACAGCATCCTTTCCTGTTTCCTCCAAATTTAGTATTCACCTTTATCATGTAATTTACAGAAGATAGGGATACTTTTGCTGTCATACTGCATATTCTAGTGTTGAAGCAGTTGGATGCTTACTGTGCTTAGTTATATCTCACTTCCCTTGCTGTTGCTTATTGCTTCTGAAATGACCCAATTAATGCTCCCTCCCTCCCTCTCCTCTCTGCTCTTCCTCTACATGTCTTGATGTCTCTGCTTCTCTTGTGCTCAGCATGCCAGCACTGGACATATCTGTCTTACTGCCTGTTTTCTAACTTATCACAGCTTTGTTTTCTCCCGAGTCTCTCTCTCTGACACTCAGTTGTCTTTTCTTCAATTTTTTATTTGCTCTCCCTCCATCCTGTCTCGTGTTTTTCATCGCTGAACCTCTTGCCCTCAACCCCACCCCACTGAGCCCCTCAAAATGTCACTCCTCAATGGAAGGGGAGGCAAAACAAAGTAGACATGATTGTTCCCTCTCTGCGTGTGTTGTTTGTGTATGAGACCGCCTGCCTGTGATTGTGTATGTGTCACTGTCCGCCTCTTTGTGTCTGTGTCTGTGTGTGTGGGTGCATGTATCAATGTGTGTGTGTGTGTGTGTGTGTGTGTGTGTCTGTGTGTGCCAGTGTGACCGACGTAGATGCATCTGTGTGTGTGTGGCTTGTTGTGTGCCTAAGGTTTTGTAAGACGACCTGTTTATGTGTGTCGTCCATGAACTACATTTATCTGGGTGACCCCAAATACTCTAGTCACTGATGATAACTCCTGATTTCTCAGGAGTCTGATTCAACTGCCAGTCGAATTGCTGCAGTGGCACAAAATGTGGTTATGAAACAAACGATTTCATTCAGCTATAGTAGGGCTTTCTGATTTTACATATAATCGCTTGGTTTTTCAAAATAAATCAGTCTTGTCGTGTTTGAATACATCACCATGGTACACTCACAAGTTGCAATATCCAAATCTGCGGGACCATCAGAGCCTCAGAAAGGTGAAATAACAACAGCCAACACATTCTCATCCCAACTTGTCAGATAGTGACATTTTGTCACAGCCCTACTCACATGCATGGTGTCTTTTCAAAATAAACGGTAACACTTTCTATGAAGACTACATCTATAGTGCATTATGAGCGCATTCATAGTGAATTATAATGCTCATTATAATCAATCATAATGCATTATGACTGCATTCATAAACACATATAAAGCTTCATGATGCACTATATCAACACTTATAAATATAGCTTATAATGACTTATAAATCCAAGTGTCTTATGAGTGCTCTTGACTGGTTATAAACTACAGACTGACTGATGAGGCTTATAATACATTACAACTACTCATACCCCTCTATACACACACCTCAACAATCAATTGTTATAAGGACTCATAGGATGCCATAAGTATAAATAAATGATCAATGTATGCTTTAAGTAAAGTGAGGTTCATATAGACGCATCTATAATGCAGTATAGCTAATCATGATGTTTCATTGTTGGCGTTAAGTAAAGTGTAACACATTTTCATGCATTTAAAAGAAGCTATGCTGCATCATAAGTCATTTCGTCAGATACCAAATATAGAGAATTACACTAAGATTAGGAATGTAATGGTAAAGCTCAGTTTCAACCTGTAGGGGGCAATCCACATGCATATTTTGTCCACAAAATGTATATTTTTAAGATTCACAGATTTGGAGCTCAATCAATCACCAACACTACTTAATATGTAGATATAAGGGTTTACATATGAAAACTTTAGCAGTGGTGGCTTTCCATGCCCGTTGCCTATGTTTGCTACAGTAGTTAATTAAGAAAGAAATGAATAAGAATAAGATGAGAAAGAAATTCAAACTTCAAATATTTCCTCACCACCAGATGGTTGATTAAGACTGTTTTAATTGATTGACTATTGAAATAAAGCTTGAAAAATGTACTGTCTTTTTCTCTCTTTTTTTTGTTTTATTCCTTAAACTGTAATTAAATCCCAAAACCAAAGTTTTCATATGTAAACCCTTATATCTACGTATTAAGTAGTGTTGGTGATTGATTGAGCTCCAAATCTGTGAATCTTAAAAATATACATTTTGTGGACAAAATATGCACGTGGATTGCCCCCTACAGGTTGAAACTGAGCTTCAACGTCAGATACCAAATATAGAGAATTATACTAAGATTAGGAATGTAACGGTTTACCGTTACATTCCTAATCTTACATCATTCCTTACATCATTCCTAATCTTACATTCCTAATCTTACTTATGGCATCCTATGAGTCCTTATAACAATTGATTGTTGAGGTGTGTGTATAGAGGGGTATGAGTAGTTGTAATGTATTATAAGCCTCATCAGTCAGCCTGTAGTTTATAACCAGTCAAGAGCACTCATAAGACGCTTGGATTTATAAGTCATTATAAGCTATATTTATAAGTGTTGATATAGTGCATCATGAAGCTTTATATGTGTTTATGAGTGCAGTCATAATGCATTATGATTGATTATAATGAGCATTATAATTCACTATGAATGCGCTCATAATGCACTATAGATGTAGTCTTCATAGAAAGTGTTGCCAAATAAACTTCTGCATTCTTGGAAAATGGTTGAATTTAGGCAATAAAACCATAGTTGACCTCCAGCTACACAAACGATCATATAAACAATAAAATATGTTTGATGTTGAAGTATATAGTGAGATCAGAATGTTTGTAAAGCACACATCAGATCTGTGAGGTTAGGGTAAAAGTACAGGGTTGGGCTTAAAAAACAACCCCATTCAACTACTGGATGCAGTAACACAGGTTGACACACTCGCACTGGCAATTTGTCATTAGCTATTTCTTGTGACTTCTGCCAGTTTAGTCTCTAGTTAATGGGGTGACTTGGCTAAACTTTCTGTGCAAAACAGGGTGGAAAAACAAGGTGTTGTGCACCGCTTTTACTTTGTCGTTGTGCATGTGACAAACTGTGGGATGTAAAATCAGACGGGAAATCACCCAGACTGCTCAGGGGTTCATCTCTAGGGCCTGTGTGTATATTTGTTTGTGTATGTGCATGTGGGTGTGTGTACCTCCGTAAGACTTGGCTGTGATTGACTGACTTGAGGATTGTTTGTATGCAGGGAGTGGTGCTGCAGATGAATGTATGTATATGAGCGTGTTTGTATGCAGTGTAAGTTTACAGTTTCATGCACCTTTTTTTATGTGTGTTGATGTGACTTGGTGTGTATTCATTTGCATCTGTGTGTGTGTCTGTGAGTGGGAGTGTGTGCCATTGGACGGTTGGATGGTTTTGTGTATTCACAGTGTAAGTGGAAGTCACGACTCAAGCAGCTGCTGTCAAATTACCCTGCAAAATCACAAAATCAAGCCTTTGTAAAACGCCTCTGCACACATGCCAGACAAGCCTTGTGTGTGTGTGTGTGTGTGTGTGTGTGTGTGTGTGGAGGAGCTTCACCTGTGAAGTGAGTGCCAATGTTTTTTCACTTGCTGGCAGCCTAAAAAAGAGAAACCCTAAAATACTGGTTGATTTCACACTAAAAAGATCACATTGGCTCATTTAACGTACATTACAAATATTGTTAAGGTGGATTGTTGCTGCCTGCTATTCTGACAGGCTAGGTAACATTTTAAGATATTGCAAAATGCCCAATTAGCACACATCCATAAATGCATAAAAGCTCATTTAAATAATAATCCAGGAACTGAAAATCTCCTCCCAGAGAGGAACATACTGCAACCTTCATAAGGAAGCATTATAATGTCATCAAGAAAATGCACAGTGCAGCATAGCTTGACTTTTTTTGGTTCTTGTGTGTCATGGCTCTAACCTCTGACATTTGTTGTATAAACTTGTGAAGTGTGGCTGGTTTCTTTCTTTTCTTGGGGGAATCAAAAACCATCACTTCCAACAAATAAACTGAGGAAATTAATTTGTTCATTATTCTTATAACTTCAGTGGATATCAAAATGGGGTCCCCATGTCTCTCTGTTTGGTCATAGAACCACATAGATTTCTTCCATCTAATCAGCAAAGATCAGGCTACGTCACAGACTAGCCTGGCTGACCTTGTCAGCAAGCTACATCTGTTAGCCAAATATGAATTCCATACTCAATAAAATATTAGAATTAACCTTTATGTACTGAAAAAACACTCTAAAACATGCAGTGTGCTGTGGTAGCAACCTGTTAATTGCAAGATTACTCGTTGCTTATCAGTTTTACTCAAAATGCGACCAAATAAAAATCACTGTCCTGAAGAACACTTGAAACTAGCAATTGAGACATTCATTCATGAGAAAAAATGCTTTCTGAGATCATGAATAAAGACAGAAATAGGGTAATTTTTTAACAGACTATAATCTAACTTCTATTTGCAGCCAGCCGATTCGCCCCCTGCTGGCCATTAAAAATAATGCAGGTTAAAGACACTTTCATATTGGCTTTACATTTCAGACCTGGAGGTTGCTGCTTGGTTTGAACTCACTTCTCGTGAACCTGTCCAATAATATATCTCTGGTTGCCATCAGGTGACACTGGGTGTCACCTGATGCTAGGCCCCCTTCTCTTCTCAATTTACACCACCTCAATTGGCACAATCATCCGCAATCATGGCTTCTCATACTATTGTTATGCCGATGATACCCAGCTGTTCTTTTCCTTCCCACCAAACAGCCCCACAGTCTTGGCTCGCATCTCTGCTTGTCTTGTGGACATCTCCACATGGATGACAGAACACCACCTTCAGCTCAACCTCTCAAAGACGGAACTCCCACCTTATATCAGCCTATCAATCTTCAGCTTGGATCCATGCAACTTGTTGCTCTGCACGAAACTTGGGTGTCATGATTGGTGACCAACTGACCTTCAAGGTTCATGTGTCCTCAATTGCCCAATCTTGTCGATTCGCCCTGTAATACATCAGTAAAATCAGACCCTATCTGACCGAGCAATCGACACAACTCCTGGTTCAGGCCCTTGTGTTATCATGTTTACACTCCTGCAACTCTCTACTGGCAGGTCTTCCAGCATGCACCACCAAACCTCTGCAGATGATCCATAACGCGGCTGCACGTTTAGTCTTCAACCAGCCCAGGAGAGTACATGTCACTCCGCTCCTCATCTCTCTGCACTGGCTCCCAGTTACAGCCCGCATCAAATTCAAAGCCTTGTCTCTTGCCTACAAAATATCGGAGCCCCCTTGCCCCTTCTTATCGGAGCTCCTTTGTTCAGGTCAACAAACCCTCCCGTCCACTACGCTCCTCGAGTGAAAGACGTCTCTTCTCCTCTGTAGTGCCCCGGTGGTGGAATGAACTTCCAAACTCCATCCATTCTGCTGAGTCCTTCTCAATCTTTAAGTAGAGACTGAAGACCAACTCTTTACTGAACACCTTCACTCTTGATCTACACTGACGACTACGACAAGTATCGCACTGAGCGCTCTTGCGACCTATAAAGCACTTGTGTCCTAATGGACTCAAACTTAACCCATAGCACTTACTCTTGCTATGTTTCTTTACTTCATCCTTGCTTGTGTTGTATTACTCTCATTTGTATGTCGCTTTGGATGAAAGTGTTGAGACCTAGATATAAATATTATTATTTAATTTCAATATTTTACGTTTTAATATCATAATATAATTGAATCATTTAATAACTTTAATAATACATTGAAGTTGTATTTTCATTTTGCTTATATTTTATATTTTCGAGACTGAGGTCGTAGTTCATCTGTGATGTCATCGGCCAGCGCACTAGAGGAGCAGCAGTATGGTTTTCCTGTGTGTGTCACAAGTGTGTGTAAGCCTCGTCAGAAAAAGTGAATGTATAACCGAACCGGGACAAATAAAGTTGCCAGAACTGTGAGACCGAGTCATGTCTACTTGAGGGTGCAACAAAAGCGTCTGCTTAATGACATTGTAGAATTGTAGGTGAAGTTATAGTGTGTAAGAAAACACTAAACTGGTATTTTCACCCGTTCTGTGTTGTTGCATTGGATGTTTTCAATATATTTTTGTGTAATCCTTGTTGCTTATTTGTAGGATATGACACATGAGCCAGCACTGTCTGTTCCCAACTCTTGTTGGACTCTGAGGTCTAATAGCATCATAGTTTACCTGTAAGCCTACCTTTAACGAGATAATGATTGTTGTTTCAGGCACAGCTGTGAGTTAGAAAGTTTAATTACACACCTATGTGATTATTCTGGTATGCAATTACAGAATTTGGGACACTCAGGTAATATTAGTTGCAAGCTTGAAAATGTACACTCAGTACAACTGCTGCAGAGAGAAAGACGAAAATTGGTTTATTCAATTTAGACAGAAGGAGAAAATCCAGGGTTTATAAGCATGTTTTGGAAGTGCTGAAGTCCATATATTGAATTCAAAATTGTGATTACATCTGTGAAGCCAAGTACAACTATTAAAAAAAAGTTTAATGTCATTGTGTTTCCAGTCACTCATGTTGAACAATTACCTTAACTGCATATCGAAAAAGTCGGGGTCCTATGACTACTGAGGCTTAAATCAATGCTTTTGTACTTTAAAAAAATGCCAAAACTAAAACCAGAAAAGTGGCAGAGAAGAAGGACAGAATTTTTAGAATAAAATAAATAAAGTGTCAAGACGAGAAAGAGACATTCAGATGTAAGGACATATTCTGACACAGACATAAGTGTGAGGAGAAGGTGTTATCAGATCACTGTGAGAGAACGTCCTAACAATCTGTTACATTTCAGTGTTGTTCAAGGTTTAACACAGCAGATGACAGTAAATCAAATCCACCGTTTCTTTTCCTTTTTCCCTTTTAAACGTTCCCCTGCTGTTTGTCCTTTGTCTCTCCCATCTGTGTCCAACATAATGTTGAGACAAGCTGTCAAAAAGGCCCGCTCCTCCCATCGAAACACCCAGGGATCAAGGTTTCTGAAAGTAACAAAAAGCAATGAAATGAGTGAAACACTGCTTCATTATTCTGCAAACTGTGTGATTAGCCTTTTTTCTGCTCAGTTGTTTCACTGGCATCAACACTGAAAGTTAAGAAGAAAAAGTGTTTTTAAATGTAGAAGGTAATTCACCTATTTGAATTACTAAACATGCCTGCAGGTTTTATTTTTTAATTCCACCCAAGTAGAATCATTTGAAGCTGAAACACATTCATCATCAACAATATCCACACTTGCAAGAAAATAATAGAATATATTACCACATATTTTCATTAACTTGCAGTCTCACTGCCAAACCTTTTCACACTCCATTTGCACCGTGCTGTTGCAGGATCCAGGTCTGCAGCAACATAAGAGTCAGGAAGAGGTGACAAAGCATGTTATTGTGAGTTTGAGCCGGTGTCAAAGCACACACAGCGTGCACAACGCAGACTGAATGCTCCATAATATTGCAAATTAGTAGTCCCAGACAGGCTGGGTTTTGATTTCATCTCTGTAAATCCATCTTAATACTACAAACGGTAAAAGAAGCCAAAACAAAATAAGATATCTGCAGTTGGACTAATATAAACAGGGATTTAGCGTAAGTTAACAGATATTTTGTAAAGCAGTTTGTCTTTTTTTTATTTTATTTTATTAATTTTTTTACAGTTGATCAACACTACCTTTGGCTTCTTCTAGGTAATCATAACAACACCAAAACACTAGCTTTATCATGTCATATTGTTAATAAGCTTTAACCCCCTCATATTCTGCAATGCAAAGCCACACTTGAAATATTATGCTCCATTCTTCCTCACAAGTCCTCAAAAACGTATGACCAATGTCACCCATAATGACACATATGAGTGTTTCGCAGCTCACAGTATAAGAGCAAAAGATCTAAAAATAGCACGCACGTCATTACGTCACGTACGGTACATTTAGCGTCTGCTAAATCACATGTAATGTAATGTAATGTTGTAAGAAAGGCTGTAGTTTCTGTGAATTTATGCAAAAAAATCACTGGCCTAGGTTTAGGGCAAAAAAACTTCCTGGTAAGAGGTTATAAAAGACTGTTTAAACAGTAAATAAATGTACGGAAGTGTGACATAAGCCATGTAAGTTACGTTAAAAAAAAGACGTGATTTTGTTTTCACATGGGACACAAACCCTCCTCTTGTTCTCCTGGGTGAAAGTCCTGACTAATGCTTTGTCACCTGACTTCATTTGCTGCCATCATAATTAATAACAAAAAACGTCCGTTTGGGTTGTAATAACCTGACAGCTTACAAAGCCATTTTTTTGGGTGGGGGCAGTCCAGTCATGCAGTGGTACATTTACTGAAGTACTGTAATAAAGTATCATTTTAACATTTTCTCAATTTTTCCATTTTATGCAGCTTTATATTTCAACTCCACTCCATTTCAGAGAGAATCACTGTGCTTTTTCCACTGCATGTCGTTAAACACTTAAACAAAAACATGATTATGTAATGTAATGCAGTACAGTACCACAAATTAACCAGTGGTGTATAACAATAGCAATACATTTTATTCATAGAGCACTTTTCAGAATAATAAAAGATGCTTTAAAAGTCAGTAAACACAGTTAAAAACAGTGTCACACATAAATGCAGAGAGAGCAGCAAAAAGAACACATGAATACAGAAAAAGAGAGTTAATACAGAAATACATTATTGGATATACATTGTGCCGATAATACTCTTAAACTTTTGCTTTTTTGAACTCTTACTTGTAACATAGAATTTTGTGTGATATTTCTACTTTTACTGCAGTAAAGGATCTGTGTTCATCTTTTACCAATGCTGTCATGTCTGGAAGCAACAGATAATATTATAGATTTGTCAGGAAACAATAGAACAGATCCTCAATAATCACAGATTCTGCCAGCTTTAAAGGGACAATACACACATCTCACCCAGCTGAATTACCCACAACAAAGCTGTATGTCAGTGATGAAGACACATCAGCCGTCCTCAGCTCCTCTATACTGTTATTAGAATGAAAAAGAAAACTAAAACCCCTTTAGAAGCACCAAGAATAAACCCGGTGATTAATCTTTTGTATCACTGTAATAACACTCTAAAAATGATGCCATGATATTTTCACTGCTGCATTGTGGCCACAGTGCTATTATGTTTTATTGCTTCAATCAATGAGGATGTGAGAAATTAATTTGATATTAAGCAATTGTGTTTCAAATATTTTGCAGGTGTTGCCATGGAAACGCCTGTGAAAGGTTTTAATTTACCGGCTCATTGCTTAAATATATGTATGAAGATGATTATGGGAATGCATTACAATGGAAAGAATAATAACAGACACATTGGAGCTTCTACCCGACCTCACTTGTTTGACATTCTGCTGCTGGATATGAATTTGTTATGGTTATTGATGTCTTTTGAAGTGTGTGACATCACTGCTCAGGGTGAGAGCTGTGTGAGACGTTCAGTTCCTGGTTAATAATTTTATTTTCATATGTGGGTTTTATGACTCCAAATGACAGTTTCCAATAGAGAGTGTTTACTCTAATCACATGTGGTCTTTCCTGTAAAGGCGTCTCCTCCTCATCAGTACCTTCATTTTTACTTCTCACGAAGATTACTAACTCTGTCTGCCTCCTTACTTTGTAATTCTTCCTCATATTGAATTCTAATTATTTCAGGTCCTTCTTGATCCCCCCAAATCATAACCTCTTGAAACCCCAGTGCTTTACCTTCTCCTCCCCTCTTGCTTTACAGTACTTAATTAGATTGTCCTGAGCAGAAAACAACTACAGTGACGTACAGGTGTACTCAGACTTCTATGGTCAGAGGTGTAACAGGCTTTAAAATCATAACCAGAAAAAGAGCAACAACTACGACGGCATATTAGGGGCAAGTATGGGAAAAAAGTGGCAAATTGACTAGATTTAAATTTACTAGACTTTTTCTCCAGCAAATTTGCCACTTTTAATCTCATGAATCTGCCACTTTTTTCTTGCGGATTTGCCACTTTAATCCCGTAAATTTGCAACTTTTTTCTCGTAATATTACCCCCCTACCCCTGGTCCGTAGTTGTTGTTTTTATTTTCATACTTGCCCCTAATACGCCGTTCAACAACACACTGATTTTCAACCCCTAGTTTAAGTTATTTAATGTTTAAGTTTCTTGACACAAAACCTCTTGTTACTGTGTGTAAAACAACATAATGACATAATACGAAAGTGTAAAATGATAAGACTTGTTTGTTTTTCGACATCTACAATCTTATTGTAATTTAAAAAAAATACATTTTATACTTTACTCTTAAAGATAGTAGTTATTATACTATAATGTGTAAATCACATGCACAGACATGGAAGCATTGTGGATTTTTTAGCATCTTTTACTTGTGTGAGAACTCAGAAGTCTTTGTTGGAGGTTTTTATTACTTTGCTTCCATTTCAGTTCCTCTTCTGTTCCCCACAAAATCAGCAATTCAAAACACCAACCCCACACAGCACAATTGTGCTCAGGGAGGAAACAGGACTGAATTATGATGCTATTTAAAACATTTTTTTTTTCTAGCAGAGGTGGTAATGGACTGTGGGCCCACCTCTTCTGTATGTACATACAGTAAATAAAGTACTGCAGTACAGAGGGAGCATAGGTTGCACTAAAGGCAAAATGAGAATATGAAACCAGTTTTATTTCATGCCAAACATTTGTTAAACTGTCCACTCACATTTTCAACAGATTTTTCTTAACTTCCTGCTCCCTGAAGTGAGAAATGTTTGGCTCGCCCTGCACTGCAGGAAGGTGAGCAGCTCTGGAAGGAGTTAAATGTCGCACATAAAGACACTTCAGCAGGGCCTCTGATTGAAGGACGATCCCGTAATCAAAACCAAATTAAACTACTATGACACACTTTGCAGAGAAACTGCAGGAGCAGACTCTTCCTCCCTCAAGAGTCGAGGATTTAGTCTTATTTCACTTGTTAACCACACTGAAGCACTGTTTGAATAATGACTCATGGTGGAGACATGTCTCTGAGAGGACACAGCATGCAGCTCGGACTCTGCATACAGACTATTAGCCTGTGTCTACAATGAAGAGTTTTATATTGATAGAGTACATGAGAATCATTGTTTTAAACTATATTTTTAGTGCTCCCTTATCTATTTTCAGTCTCTCCTCTTCATGTCTGAAGACTAAGCTGAGCAGCCCCGGTGTCCTCCTCCCCAGCCACGTCTCTTCTGACCTTTGGGGATCCTGAGGTGTTCCCTGGCCAGATTAGATCTGAAATCCCTCCAGCAGGTACTGGACCTGTCCTCAGCTTTCCTCAAAGTTGAACGTGCCTAGACCTCCACAGGAAGAAGATCTGATCGGATGCCGGGACTGCCTGAATTGTCTCCAATTGAAGTTTTATATCCAATCCTACCCTCTTAATTGTTTGGTCTTGACACCTTTTGTACATCAGATCAAAAAATCTCAAGCGACGCAATCCTTACCATGACATCAATAATACAAATAATTCTGGTAATTTCATAATCACACTGAAGCCAGTCCTAAATTGTTTGATTAAGGACTTAACCTTATTAAACTGGGTTCAATTCTTCCCTGCTCCCCTTTGCTGCAAGTTGTCCCCTCTCTCTTCCCTGACTATCTTGCTATTCTATCCAAAGAATCCCCCAAAATAATTAAAAATAAAAAAAAAATCAATAACATTACCGGTAGCTTGCGCATATCTAGGGCAGGGGGTCGGCAACCCTTAAGAACAAAAGAGAAATTGTGGGCCCAAAAGTATCTGATCTGACTGGCAAGACAACAACATCTGTCTGTGCATTCAAAAACTACAAATTGATATTTAAATTAAATATGTTTACAAATATGTCAACTCTATGGTTAAGGTTCTAGGAAACAATTGATAACTGAATTGTTTTGCATCAGGAAATGAACCGCGCTCTCCCTAAAGCACAAAGTCTTGATAATAATTATATTTGTATAATAATGAGCTGTAATGAAAATAAATATTTTAAGGGTTAATCTCATAATTTGGAATAAAAAGAAAATAATATTGAGATTAAGCTTGGATTTATATTGACTCAAAATTATTAATTTCTGTTAAAATGAAAATCTACATTAAAGGCTCTGGATTCAGATATTTCTGAATTCAGCCAGGTGCTGAGATGTGTATGTGCGTGCACTCGTGCACCTCTCTCCACCTGCTGTATTTCAGAGGAAAGGTGCGCCGGCTGTTAACCATCATGAATACAGATGAGCAGCTTGCTGTGATGTGGCCAGGGGGTCGTGACGAGGCTCGGCAGAGAACTAACTCACCACATAATGAGTGATCCTTATCAGCCCAGCAAGAGCCACACAGAGTTAAATGAAAGGCCAAGACACACACACACACACACACACACACACACACACACACACACACACACACACACACACACACACACACACACACACACACAAACTTCTCTCTGCACAAAGAAAACCATGTCTGTCAATATGAAGGTTCATCTCAATCACCTATGTGCTATAATTTCTGAAGAAAGCTTGCATCTCAATCAAATTCTGTGGAGGACTTTGGGAATATAGCACATTTAAAACTCCAGCACAATCTTTCTATTTTAAACTCCATTAATCAGTGTGTTGGCACATATTGGCTTCTTAATGATACCTTAATAACCACTTGTCAGGTGTGAAACTTGTCATGACAGGTGATTCAAATCAATTACAGTCACTGACAGGGCAATCAACATGAACATGGGAATATAAAAATAGAGCCCACAGGGAGGCCTTTCAAGCCAACATATTCACATTGTGGTCAGTGCAAAAAGTGCTGGTACTCAACGGTGGTCATTTTGGTGGTTGACATCCGCTAACTCTGCCTGAAATAACTCACAAACTTTCTCAAAGTACAGCTAAATAGTCAACAAGATCTCCAACCTAAATGACAGAATAGACCGTTTGTCAATACCACCCATATGAGTGTTTTGCAATACAGATTGGTGCATTCTAAAAATAGCACACACGTCATTATACACACACATACGGTTTGCTGTTGTAAAAAAGGCTGCAGTTTCAGCAAATTTATGCTACAAAACCACTGACCTAGGTTTTGAGCAAAAACTTCCTGGTAAGACATTATTAAAGACAGTTTAAACAGTAAATTAATGTATGTAAATGTTGCAAGTGGGATGGTGACACGACTACTGTAATTAACGTAAAAAATTGTTTACTTGTTTTCACTGTTCTCCTGGGTGAAAGTCCGCTATTTAATCGACAAGTATGATATCCACCATTCAAGGCATTCAAGGCAATGACCACACGTCACTTGACTCAGCACCACAATATGACATTGTGTATCTGTTTCTTTATTTCGTTAATATTCATTATTTTCAGAGCAGAACATGAAGGAAGGGTGACAATGGGCATCGAAAATTATTATTATTTTTTTTCTCCCTCGAGGGTGACTGGCGGTGCCCCACCAGCAGATGGCGCTCTAGGCGACCGCCTGTGTCGCCTATGCCTAGAGCCGGCCCTGGTCACACTATTTTATGGGTGTATGGGTGTACTATTTTTTTTTTTGTTTATTGTTTGCTTTGAATAGAACGATAGTTGGGGAAAACGGACTTAGGAAGACTGTTTTAGTTATTTGTTTTATGAGTTGGCGCCTATTGTTCACTGCCTCAACCTTGTATTACAGTTGTCAGCCTGAAAAAGGTTCACTTTTTGTTGTAAATTGTGAAATTTGCTGGTATTAATAAAATGTCTTTGATTGCCTGAGTACACCGGCGTTGTGTTACATCCCCTTATCCCTAGACTCCAACTTGGGTTGTAACATTAAGGTATTTATTTGAAAATTACAATGCAATGCCAAGGTTGATAGTTTGGTGACTTGTGCTGAATGCCCACACCATATCAAACACAGATCAAACTTGACCAGGCCATCGAGAAATCTATCAGAGCAGAAAAAGGTTGGTGGATTCAGCTGGAGGCTATTGTTCAGCCAATCATTCATTATTAGTCTCTATTATCTAAATGCTAATAGACTTTTCATAGGTGATATTATAAAAAAAATATTTTCTAAAGAAAAAAACACTGACAAAGTGTCAGAAATATTTCTTTCTCACTATTAAAGTATAATCTGAAAAGCTAAATGCAAGAATTAATATTGTTCTTGTTCTCTGACCACAACGCACCCTATTTTGTCTCATCCCTGACTTTGGTTTGTTTTAACAACAAGGACAATAAAACATATTCTTCGTCTTACTATTACTCAACTGTCAGTAACAAAATGAGCTGAAATAATTGTGTATACACAGCAGCCTAATATATTTAACTGTTCCATTTCAGTGGAATTTGGAGGGTCAAACTGCTGTCAAGAATGAAATGAAATTGAATTTTTAAACAAATTAATTTTTTACCTTGAGGCCTCAGTAGACTTAAGCACTTCATAAGTTGGGTTCTGATTAAAGTGTTTTAAAAATGACAACTTCTAGTTATTGGAATGGCAAACTGTAACTTGTGTAAATTTCATCAAGTGGAGGATTTTCCTGCACTGGTGCCTACGTCTGATTCTGGGTCACAGACTGTTTTGGCTGTAGATATCACATGACAACTACTTGACTATTAAGTTTTGATTTTATATTACCTTATATGGCTTTTTTTTCTTAAATTTTCTGCAGTCTGAGGAAACTGAGCAACTGAGCAAATTTAGTTTCATAGTGGGACTGAGGCTCATTCAAATGTTCTCAGACTTGCATCATGGGGTGATCCAGACTGAATAAACTCCATTTTCCACCCTTGGAACCCAGTTTTATTGAAATGCACTCGTTTTCTTGTCATGTGGGGAACCAAACTGGGTAAATATAGTCTGTCCCCCATGGGAGCTGTGCTTCTTCAACCAGACTAGCTACTCTTGTCACATGGGAATCTAATCTGAGTAAATGTGGTGAAATGAGGTGGAAGTGACCTACCTAGCCCTCATGGATAACTTGTGGTTTGTATCAAGTAGCATGGCCTGAGGAACATAAGGCAGATAAAGTAAGTTGTCAGAGCGTTTTGCATCTTTCTTATCTGCAGAGCTGCAGTTCTTCGGCCTGTCTCTCTGCATTTCCCTGCATAGTATTCGCCCGGAAAAGCATTCAAGCCAGAGCAAGTTTGAAACTGGGAAAACTTTACATTCTTCAGAACTTGATGGAAAAAACACAATTTTATTCTGTTCTTTCAGTTATTCATCATGTCGCCAATAAAGCTCCCATTAAAATGAACAGAAACAATCTGAGTCACAAAAAATTAAGCCAAATCCTCTTTTTTTATCCATTTATTTCATGAATATTCTTTAATACTTTAATTCAACATGGAAATGAATGAAATGAAAATTAACTTAATTTGTTTTAACATGGAATAAGAGAGAAAACAGAGAGTCCATCAGTTTAAATAAATGTTAAAACTGCACTCCTGCTGCATATTCATGAGAATTACTGATTTTTGTAGTTGGATGGCTCCCATATTCCCTGGATAAACTGAGGATTTTAAAACATTAAAACTTTAGTCGACAGCAGCACCAACAGTACAATCAGGAAGTATTAAAACAGTGAGAAATGGTTTTGTAGTTGACATCCTTAACTCTTATTTATCTTTAATTAATCTGTTGGTACATTTTATGACTATTGACTATTTTTTGGTTGTTTTCTGATTAACTGATACATTTTTAGTCAAAAACATGTAAAAATAAATAAATAAATACATGGAAAAGTCCAATAACACATTCAAGAGCTCAAGGCGATTTCTTCAAAGTGCCTGTTTTGCCTAGCCTGGCTAACACCAGACCAAATCTCATTGGAGATTAGGTCTGGACACCTACAATGCTTTTCTCCGTAGAGGAGGTGTGGTTTACGATCCTCCGGAGCCGTTTATTGGGCGCTTAGAATGTCTATCAAAGCGTCTGTAGGTAGCTCTTAGCCAATCAGATCAGTTATACCAGATGACGTAGTAGAGCAACAGAAATGGATGTTTGTTGTGTGTGTGTGTCTGTGAGAGAGTGTTGTTTGCTGCTTTGCTTCTCCAGTTCTCGCTTTCTGCAAGATTATTTATTTTCACGCTTTATTCCCCCTCATGTCATTCAGCCACACACATCCACTGATTTTATGGGCAATAAACAAGCTGCTGGGGGTCTCTGGGGGCTCCGCTGTCTCCCGATTCGGAGCGAGATCACCGGCGGTGACCGGCGGTCTCACCGGCTCGGCGCAACGAGCCGCAGAAACCGCCCGAGCGGCGCTAATAGCCCCGCTACCGGTGATCTCGCTACGAGCCGGGGGACAGCGGAGCCCCCAGAGACCTTTCGCCTTTCAACTTTGGCTCTAAACTATTTAAAACACCATCTACAGCTAAAGAGAGTTTCGCGTCCGCAGCAGCCATGTTGGATCCGGAAAGCTTCCAAGTGCCGAGTAGTATGCGTCATCGTCTCACCGTCCCTCCCCGCTCTGTGATTGGATCCCTAAAACAGGGCTACGATAATCACCTCGTTTCCAGACTGGCTGGAGGTTCGAAATCAAATTCGAGCGCGCAAGGCAGTCTGGGTATACCCAGGCTATGTTTTGCCTCAGAAACAGACCAAATTGATAAGAGATTCAATTTCCCAGATATTTTTGAGAAGCTGGAGCAAACAAATGTTGAATTTTTTTTACTTGATAAATTATTAAAATTGTTGTTGGGTCTCTGCCTGCTATCATATACATGTCTGACTGAAATAAACATCCCTGGATCAGTGTCCTCTGACCTGCTGGTGCTCGTGTTGACTCTAATCAGATGTCCCTGTGAATAACAGTGGGTGAGATGAACTGGTGTGATGGAGAAGCAGCAGCAGTATATTGGGTCTAACAAGTAGCTGCTGTCATCATCTGACTCCACTCTGAATATCATTACTAATTTTGGCGGTGTATCTCTTTTACTATGCCACCTTCCTGCCCTTTTATCTTAATCCTTTACACAAGTGGGAACAAATCAGTTTTAAATATGTACGAAGTACTCTCATTCTGCCCATTAAAGCTACACAATCCACTTTGTTCCTCGCAGCGGTGCCACATCAGGATATCCCAGAGTTCATCACAGGTTGTGGTAAGTTGAGCTTTTTCCAGGCTTTTAATGGAGGCTCATTGGGTAACATGGCCTGGTTTGCTGCTTGTGGGGACAAGAGTTATACATCAGAGTAGGAACTTGTGGAATAATGTTTATTTTAAGAAGAAAATACAAGGGAGCCAACAGAAGTTTCATGAAGTCCACACCCTTCCATGCAACATTTTCCTTAAAAACAAGAGGAAACCCTGCCGTGTGCTTGTGTTTTGTCTGTACTTTTCATTTTACTATGTTCAGGTCACAAGTCACTTTAAAACCAATATATGCAATATCAACCCACTAACCACACACCATCATCATCCCCAATCAGTCCACACCAGACGACAACCTCCGCAACATTCATTTAGTTTTTGTTTTTTTGCTAGCCAAAACTAACATCCCAGTAAATGCTCCAGTTAATGCTAACATGAATTAGCAGTGACTTCTCTCAGCCAGGTTGAGGTTTAGAGAGGCTGTAGTCAATGATCAGATCCCTCTCGCTCCTCAACAGTCCAAATATGGTCTGCTCCCCGTATCGGAAACAAGATGCCGAAACAAGATGGCGACGAGTGTAACGCTGAACTCAATGCTTCCAACGGGCCACAAATCAATGGGTGACGTCACGGTGACTATGTCCATTATTTATATACAGTGTCTGCTGCTAAACATTGGACTACAGTGTAGGGCTCACAGCTACTCCAGAAAGTTTCATTTGGATTAAAGACTGAATGCAGTGAGATTTGTCAACAAATTCTCTCCATGCTTCAAGATGGAGGTCGTTCTTTGTCCCCCTCCAAACAAAGACAAACGACCCCCACCCCCCACAGGTATCTGGAGATACCTAAATGCGTCTCATTGGCTGATACCAACAGGAAATACAACTTCCAGGTTGAGACACAAAAGTGTCCTGCAGCCACCCCCTCTCTCTTCTCTTCTCAACTCCCTGAGGAACAGCACGCCTGCTGTCCTGGTCTGATCTTCCAGGAGGAAGATCAGACATCCCCCTCTGTCTCCAGCTCTAAGGGAGGCCGGTGAGGTCCAAACCAAGCTTGGGCCCACCACAACGCTTCTAAGTTTCCTGCCTGTGATCTATCCTGGACATAATCACAGAGACCCTCACCAAGCTTCTGGAGCCAACAGCAACCAACGCTATAACCACCAAAACCCAACCAGGAACCAGATTCTTCCTCAAAAGGAGTGCTGCTTTCCCCTTTCAACTCTGGACTTTGTGGTATAGTACTGGGCAGTTAGTAAGCAAGAACAAGTTTGTTAAGTTTTAATCAATGGTGTTGATCTGTTGTGTGTTTAAGTATATTTGTTGGGATATTTTGTGTAGTTAGATCACTTGAAGTTGTATGATTAATGTTGCTCTACATATCTCAAGTTGTACATGTAAATTAGCTATAACTCCTTTGATTTACTCACACACTAATCCACATGAAATATACTTTAATTTGGCTTCCTACAACACATAGACCTTCACGACCGCATGGTCTATTGTTCTTCAAGAACAAAAGGGCTTCCGCCATTTTGATTCATTTAAATGACCGCCTTTCGGCAGCCATTTTGTTACACATTCTTTCACCCACATTTCCACTGTAAATAGTCTTTTAGATTAGTTATTGTGCGTTCTGTTTGCTTTGCTTTATTTAGAATAAATATGTTTTTGGATTAATATGCTTCTCCCTTTAATGTTGCACATGAATGAGTGATTTGCTAACCTCTGCTATGGAAAGAACTCAAAATTCCTTCAACCGTTACTAAATATTAATAAGGTAATTCGATTATAATTATATTCATAATTAATAATCAATGTTCCAAATTGATAATTTGTTAACTTTATGAGACTGATTAACTATAATTTGCTATCTTTTCCTATTCCTAAGTGAATAGGTGGTGCCCCATCGAGTAACTTTAATTCATTTAAAGTATTAAATATAAATTTAGTCAATTTCTGATAGCAAAATTGATCTAAATTAGCTTTTACCTCTAAATGTTTGGTACCCCTAATGGAGGCAATGTGTATCTGAACCAGATACCCCTACAACAGGTATTTACTTGTGTTTTTACGCTATGTGTGAGTCTTAGGGAGCTTTCACAACCCAGAGTTGTGGTAGGAGCATCAAGGCTCGCCATCTCTGATTATACAGCTGTCTGATTGCAGCATGTTGTAAAGAATGGATCAATACATTATTGACAACCCGGAATATCAACATTATGAGCATCTCTCTGTAAACTACCCCCAAAATCCATCTGGCCCGTCTGCGGCGCTTCACGTGACTGAGTAATACGCAGCCACTGGCTCCGTAGTGCTCAGTTTCAGACGCGTCCTGGACGCTTTTGATGCTCGGCCACACATGTTCTATTTTAGATGCTCTACGCGAGTAGCAAGCATCAAGCTGGACAGAGAGCGGATTGTTCTGACAGGAAGTCAGACAGAAATTGCAGAGCAAATCCGATCGTTTTTCAAAATAAAACACCATGGGCAGACTCCGGATCATATTTCACGTCGCTAGATCAACATTACGACTAAATGCATTTGTTAACTAAAACACAGACACCAAGCTTTTATTCACGTAGCTTACGCAGTAAGTAGAAGTACACAGGCTATAGCATAAAAGGTGTGAAACAACAATAAACACAACTTAAATCACACAAAAGACATTTAACTACGAAGCCTACGATCCAAACGATCCAATCGGCATGTACATACTGTCGGACAAAAGATAAACACTGTTGTATGACGGCGCAAGAAGAAGAATCGCCACTTTTTAAACGCTCCCGGTGGGTGTTGGCGCCTTGTGGAGGACGGACCAAATACATGAGGCTCACACAACACACCGTGGACGGGCCCGGTGGATTTTCAGTGTTAGTTTGGTCTGAACACTAGAGCAGATTACGGCCGGTATAATCAAACGTACATGGTTTGTGCTCCATGGCTCCATGTTGCTTTGTTTATTTTTGTGTTACAATTTTCATTTCCAACTTGTCAACCAACAAGAAATAATAGAGCGAGTAGATTTCTAGCCCTCCACCTTCCTACACGGCCCTCTTCAAATCCTTTTTTTATTTGGTCTGCTTAGGTTTCTGCTCTGTGAAAGCAAACTAGACTACAAAACAAAACCAAATGAATCCATTTCACTCTGACTGGACTAACCCAACAGACTTCGGTTGTTAAACACGCCCTTATATATGTAAATGTGTGTGAATGCGAGGACCGTTTTAGGTTGATACCAGGGTGGGAATTTCACGACGGCCATGGCCGTCGCCCGGCACTTTGGCCTTGATGCCCTGTGAAAAAATGTTCAAGTTACGGCCAAGGTGGCCTGTGCGCCCCTGTCAAAGTTCCAGTATAAACACAACGCTTGTGACGCATGGTGAGCTTATGGAATCATACAGCCATCCTAGTGGTCAAACCCGACCCACTCTCCGTCCTTCAGACAGGTGCATCAACACATGGCTCATTGAATATTTAAATGAACCATGTGTTGATGCACAGAACAGGTAAGCTAGCGGGACAAGCTGTTTTGATATGTTGTAACTGAAGTATGTGGTAGTATTTGACAGGACTTAACATTTACGTTTTTATAGAAAGTACTATTGATAGGTAATTACCATTGTATTAGCCTATGTAAAGTCAATTTGTTAACGTTACATTTTTGTGTCATGAAAACTAGAGATAGCTAGCTAGTTGGGATAGCCCTAAGGTCTTCCCTACGTCAGGGACAAAGGGTCGACATTTAGCTGATGTAAATTTCACCTCAGCAGGTTCCTTTTTTATGGCAGGGAGGAGGCATTTCTCTTTCTTTACTTTTAGATGAACTCAGGCAGGAGATTCATTTTGCCATCTTTTCAAAATATATGCATTTGCCATCTTTTCAAAACAGGTTCATTTGTCATTTTCCAAAAAGGTTCTTTATAATATATTTGATATAATGTGCACTGCACTGTGTCAGGAGAAAGTGTATCTCTGATACGTCTGTGTTTAGGTCACAGTGGTGGCTGTTGTCTTTCTCTACCAGTATTTGTCTGAACCTTCTCACTTCTAAAATGACGAAATTCCAGGCCTGGTTGATTCAACTGCCATTTCGTTGTAATGACAATAAAATTGTTGAATACTTCATGATGTTTCTGGAGGTCATCTACAAATGGTGAACACAGCACGGAGAAATGAAAATACATTGAGACAAAACACTAAGGGGACAAAGCTTGGTGCAATACGAGAGTGAATCTGGGCTCGGCCTTTACTCTCGCTGCCATATGTGCCGTGGGGAGGAAGGACCAACTCCGAATAATGAATTTAGAAACAGTAAGTGACAGTTTCTGCATTGTTTTCCTTTAACTGTTCCAACTGTAGCTTCTATGACGACTTGGAATAAAAAAAATTAATATCTTAAATAGGAACATGATGTCTGACTGGATAATGATTATAATGAAAGAAAAAGTAAGTTTAGTATAATCATCAAGCCACTGTTTATCAATCAACGAAAAGCAAAGATAAATCACATTTGGTGTAATTTGGTAGTGTTTTACTGCGACTACATTTCAGGTATTTTTTCCAGTAAAATAAACACAAATGTCTTAGCTGTTCCAGTCAATAACACAACTGTGGATGTGCTTTAATTTGAACCTTCCAAATGTTTAGCTATTCCTTTTAATTTGGATCAGAATTTCATAAATTTTATTTCACCATGTTGCTGAAGATATAAGTTTAGTTTCAGTGAAAGATGCTGTTTTGAAAAGGGATGTTTAAATCTAAATCACTTCTGGCATTTGTAAGTGTTTTCCATTTGGCCTTCTGCCTTGACAGCAAAATCTAAAAAATAAAGTTTGATTGGAATGATGAATGAAGAATTTTCTCTTCACAAAAACACCTTTTTTACACATTATGGTTAATAAATACATGAAGTTAATTACAGGGAAAGTCAGATGCAGAAAGTAAATGTCATGTTTGTCTTCTCAGCAGTAAAATAAACACTTGAAATTATACAGTTTGCATGATGGTGCTGTTTGCTTTTGCTTTGGTCTATGAGATGATGCACTGATTTTGTCAGCAAATGAAAAAAAAAGTCATGTCACTGACACACATTTAACCCGCCTGTCTATGTGATTCTCTGCAAGTGGAGTATGTAGGTCACAGAGAGAGTGAGAGAACGTCTCCACATTATCATAGAAATATGATTTCAACAAGGTAAATTCAAGGGAAACAACATGTGGGAATCTTCACACACAAATGAATCAGTGACATTGTCTTTCTTCATATGTTTTCTTATGTTCATGATGTTATGGACACTGAACTTCATTGTATCGTTTTCTTTTTTTCTTCAGTAAAACAATGAACTCTCCCAAAGGATAAAGAATGTAGGTCAACGTATCAGAGCAGGGCTTGACTTCATCTTGCAAATATGACGAGTGGGAGGGAGGTGATTTCAACGACACCACACACACACACACACACACACACACACACACACACACACACACACACACAAACAATACATACAGCAAACGTGTAGATGTGAGTGTTTCCCTGCTTTTCCAAACCTGGTAGAGACATCTCAATTGTAAGTATAGAGAAGATTTCATTAAGAATGTACTGTCATTGACCTTGGTATTATCATCTATGCTTTTCTTGATCCTCAGATTTGAAGTTCCACATTTTTTATTGAATCCAAGTCCAACACAGCGGGGCACAATGGGACTTGGTAAGAAACTAATGGCTTAAAGTACCATTGTAAAAAGGAATGCATAATTAATTGAACTTTTACACCTCCATGTTTAAGGCCAGTTGTTCATTGTAACTAACATGTATGAGTTATTTATTCTGAAAATAGGTTCACAGGACAGAGCGTTTGAATGCTGTGCAGACTGCAAAGCTCTCATCACAATCACAAATTTGTGATGTTTGGCTTTATAAATAAACTGAAATTGAAATGATTTGCTCTGCTGTGATAATCTCTGAGGGTACATATTGTGCATATGTTCACACTTCAACATCCAGAGCTGAAAATGAAGTGCAAAAAACTGCAAATCCTCAAATGGCCACTTGAGGCTGTTTACCAAAGTGAGTCAGTCCCCATAGACCCCCAAGTTAAATGCCCGACGTTACAGCAGTAAAACCTTTATGACAACGATAGAGCATTTAAATTATATTAGAGCTACTGTTGATCATTTTTATATAAAATATATACGTTTGTCATGGTTTGAACCATTAGTTATTTCTGGTGGTTATTTTTGTTGTATTTGTAGTGTGTTATATTTTTCTTATTCGGTTTTGTGTTTGGCTTTTATTTTTTTAGTGTGGGATTGTGGCATGTTTGTGGTTCCTGGGCACTTAACACGATATACCCATCTTCCTAGCTTGCTAGTGTTACCAGTGTTTTGCCAGTGAAATAAACTTTTTTGTTCTTTTTTCAGTGCTTCCGTCTGCACCTTTTGAACGATGCCAGCCTCACGCACTACAAACTCATCTTGACTTCACAGACTGCCCTTCCTTTTGTACATTTTTTGAGTTAACCAATAAACCATTTCCTACTCTTGAACTTGAGTCTCAGCTTTTTGGTTCCCTACTCACTACACCATTACAACGCTTTTGTTATATTTGCTGAAATCAAGGTTCTAGTCTTAGTTTAGTTTTTTATTAGTTTTGGTGTTAGTTTTAGTTTTTCTGTAATGGGGTATTTGTTGGGTGCAAGATTCAACAAAGTCACAATAAATGTTGCCTTTGTTTCCTTTGTCTTATTCATCTCAGCCCCAATAAGTTTATTAAGACATAAAACCAGAAAGATGAAATAGATTTCATATCAACCAAAAAGGTTTACGTATGAAAAAAGTTGACAAAGACGAAAACGAAGGACATTTTCACTATAATTTAAGTTAGTTATAGTTAGTTTTGTAACCACACAATATAGTTAGTTATCGTTTTTTTTTAAACTCGTTTTTTTTATTTCAGTTAACGAACATGTTTTTTCAATTCTAGTTTTCGTTATTTAGTTCGTTTTCGTTAACTATAATAACCTTGGTTGAAAATGACACTTTATCCTGACAGTAACACAGTGTTTCCCAACCTCTTTTGTTTTACGGCACACATTTTACATTAGAAAAATCACACGGGATACCACCAAACAAAAATGTCAAAAAGACACCCTTAATATGTTTAGAACTACATGTGTCATCTGTCACAATTCCAACCCTCCTCCTTTATCTGGCCTAGGCAAACTGGCAAAAGTGACCCAAAACAGACTGTAAGCCAGCCAGTGGCGACTTTACACATGCACAATTCATTTGCAGACTATTTTTGTCGGACGACAGAGCATGGCGCATCAATTCTGCACAGAGCAGATCGTTTGGGGCAGGAAGTCGTGCACAGACACAAAATAAAACATCCAGTATATTTTCAAAATAAACAGCGGTATTTCACAACTTGAAGACTTGATGATGGGCGGGGACAGACCTGAAGTCAACACGTTAGAGGTTTTCACTCGTCTTTTCACCCCATTGACACCGCTCACTCCGGAGCTTGTTGTAAACAAACAGAGATCGCTAGGTGAAGACCTCCTGCAGTAGCAGCACATACACACTGTACTGCTACAAAGCTAACTGTAGCTAACTGCCGCTAACGGTCGGCCGGCTCCTCGTTAGCGCTCATTAAGACGGAGTCGCTGGATTTGTCTCCAGTCATTAATGAGGAGATGTTAGCTGTATCCCAAAGTCAAGGATCCTTCCTTGGTAGGATCCTTCCTTCGGAGTGGGGTCCTCCGGAGGCGAGGCTAGAGTCTTTCCTTTCACTGGTGTAACGCACAAATGGGACAGCCTGAGAGTGTGCAGCTGTGCGTCATTGCGTAATTGGACGTCCTGCTTAAATTCAGCGCCGCTCTCGGCCTTTTGGCTAAGATCAAGTGTAGTATCTGTTCTTATCAGTTTAATAAAAATAGATAGATAGATAGATAGATAGATAGATTGATAGATTGATTGATTGATTGATTGATTGATTGATTGACTGATTGATTCAGCGCCGCAATTTCAAAATCAGTTCACGACATGGATGTGTCTTTGGCCTCAGCACTCTGACACATATTAGTGGAAATGGAAGAAGATGCTTTAAGGTTGAATCTCCACGATTTAGCAAGTAAAAGCCACAAAGTGGATTAAACCTGAATATTTAACTGATCCTGGATGAATTTGGCCACTACTTAGTTTCCTAAAAGTAGCGGCGCATAATTCATCATGGAAATATGTTCTGTGATTTTTTATTTTCTATTTTACAGTACAGTACAATAACAGTTATTTATAAATAACAATAATGGATAATAGCGGACTTTCGGTCTCTGTAAACACAATAAAGAAATGTATAACTTTCTGAATGGCATAGTTGCACATAGTACATCATCATCACGGAGGTTACACACATGCATCCTTGGAATTTGGGCAAAAGAAGGACTCTGTCCTCCGGAGCATCCTTCAAATCCAGCCGTTTGAGTATCCTTCCTTGACATTGGGACACAGCCGTTGATTCTCTTCCGGTTATATCACTTGATTATACGTGAATTTGCAAGATTCGCTGATACACTGCACTCTGTTGGAAGAGCATTTAATTGTACTGCCTCTCACTTCACGCCGCTCACTTAGAGTACCAATCAGGTAAAATTGGATAATCTTCCACGTCACACCTGATGATTTCTTACGGCACACTTGTGTGCCGCGGAACAGCGGTTGGGAATCACTGCAGTAACACATGAAACAAAAAAGCAAGAAAACTAAACTCCTGAATAAAAAAATTAAGCAGAGCAGTGTCGAACACAGCTGTCAATAAACCAATGACTAGTTACAGAATTCTAGAAGCTAGTATTAGGGTTAGCTCTATCCTTTCATCAAAAATGGTTACTTCTGGCTCCAAAAACCCAAGATGAAGATGGTCAGTATACAGAACACGAAGCTTTGAGACGGGAGTCCATTTCTCTGTTACTGGGCAGATGAAAGAGTTTATATGAGATAAAAGGAAGATCACTCCTCATCTTAACACCTTGGTACTGAGGTCTGTCTCCTGGGCTTTTTATCCTACCTTGTATTTATATTTAACATGAAAAGAGATTTCTCTCACACTGTCCCTCTGTGCACTCAGAATGAGGTCAGTAGGAAGTGATGGCATTTATGATTACTCAGTAAAGGCAAATAACATACTAAGTCATTAAACATTAGTAGTCATCACTTTAATTATTATTCTTTAACATAGTAAGATTACTAAGCACAGAGAAAGCGTGGAGGGTGACTCATGGGAAATTGGTTATCTGCGTACTACCGATGTGTGAAAGAGACTAATAAAGCAGAGTTGACATCAAAACAATATTCACATAGCCTGTGAAGCTCAAGATTTTTTAATTTCAGACTAAGAAAATTAGCTTAAGTAGCCTCAGTGTATTTAATATTTCACTGTCAGTTTCCTATATGAATGTAACTTGTATAATTCATGTTCGAAGAGCAAGAAAAGCATTTCTCTTGATAATTAACCCGACTACCCTCTTTCTCTCTATATTGCTTTATCTATCTATTATATTATGCATCCATACATTCATGTAGCAGTGTGAGTGTTTGAGTCTCTCGAGTGTTACAGCGAAGGTGTCTCTACTGACATGTTCAAGGCAATGAAAATGAGAACTTGTAGAAGCATTACAGATGGTTCAAAAGGCATGACACAAAAGACCATTCTTTGCCCTTTTTAAATTTTTTTCTCACTATGGCCTTGTATTTCACTGCAATATATATAATGTGTACGGTGGCCCTGAGAGCTCACAGCATCGCAACTTAAGAGAACACATGCAAATACACAAAACACAAACAAACTGAGAAAACATCTTCATCAATTTGACAAAAAAGTGCAGCATTTAGAAAATGCGCCGCAAAGACCACAACACAACACAATAAGAAAGAGCACTGCAAATAGACCACAACACAACAGAAGTGTTTTCAGAGGACACTTAAAAGTGATGCACACATCTGGACACGCTTGTGATATTATCACGTTAATGTTTGAACGTGAAAAATTGTCACGTTATTTCATGAAAATATATATTTTTTTATGTTATAACGTTATATATTTGCATGTTTGTTTGTTTTTTTTAAAGTTGCAGTGCTGTGAGCTCTCAGGGCCACCGTAAATGTGCCTCGAGAGAATCTGCGAAATCATGCCAAAATTGAATTTTGTGCAGAGTAACAGTTATAATGACAAAATCACTTCCAAGTTTTACAAATATAAAAAGAAAAAAATGGGTCTCCACATGCTATACATATATAACTATTTTTTAATGTTTCCAGCTTCTCCTGTCCTCTCCCCTCAGCTCTGTGTAAACAGATTTTCAGTGAATATTTGTCACATGACTGTTTGTCTCAGCAGAATCAATCATGGCTTCACAGTGTCTCTGAGGAGCACAATTTAATGTTTTTAACAGGATCTGGTTATTCCAAACAGTTTATTTTTGGCGACGTTTTAAATGTGACATGTAGAATAATGTGATTTTTGATGAAATAACACAATTTTAAGCTTCCTTTTGGTTACTTTTTCTGACAAACATTTGTATCTGATGATACGTTCAAGGACTATTATTTCTGATCTCACTAATATGGATTCCTCTCACAAATAGATCTGAAAATATACATTTTTAAAAGCAGGTCATTAGATATTAAAATTTGCCAACTAATTAAGATGATGCAATGTCTCCTAAGCTGCACTAACATTCATGTTTAAATGGATGAGAGTGCAAGATGGAAGAGGAGAGAGATGGTGGACAAAAGGCCCAGCAGGGAGAGAGAGGAGTGAGGAGTGAAATGGAAAATAAAATTGTGAAAATCCCAATAATTAAAAAGCCACAATGCTTGTGCTATCTCAAAACACTTATGTCTGTACTTGTTTGGCATCAACAAATAGAATATTGCAGGAATTTGATTTGCGCTTGCTGAAATTAAATTCTGTGTCCAATGAACTTTTACACTCCAGAAGGTTATGTGTCTAATTTAGTGTTCGCCCCTTGTATATTTCCATGAATGCATTGTGCTTGCAGCATTGTGTGCATGCTGAGGTACATCTGTGGCTTTGTGTGCAACAAGTGTGACTGTGTTCTGTACGGTGACAATTAAACACAGCAAGAGAATGAACCTGAGATTAGGGGAATTGGATGGTGTGACTTTTTGTCATCCAGACATCAAGAGAATCCATCTTCAAAGGACCTGTGTGTGTGTGTGTCTGTGTGTGTGTGTGTTTAAATACTGTATGTAAATCTGTTGGGATTGTGAGCATCTGTGTATATTTTTTATATGATTGTGTCAATGAATGTCTGTGATTGAATAGTGACATGAGGGATCAGTCTTGAAAAGAAGCCCCAACAGACACAGACTTGTAAGAAGAATTTGTGTTTAACCCATTTACTTCGCTGCTTTATGTGAAAGTGTGAACTTGTGTGTGTGTGTGTGTGTGTGTTTGTGTGTGTGTGCAACAGCTCATTTGTTCTACAGCCTGTTGTTTGTATTCTCGACCGATAGCTTTCTCTACTGAAAAATAGGCTTGCACTCCACTTGTGTGTGTGTTTGTGTGTCTAGTGCTATTGTGTCAACATATATGTGTGCGTATGTTTTCGAATGTGTGTGCATTTACCGAGCTAATTGAAAAGTGCAGCGGTTGTAAACATGCTGAGAACAGAGTGAACATTTTTCATGTGGAACTGAGGCTCTACACAGCAGGGAAGTGCGGTGTGTGTGTGTGTGTGTGTGTGTGTGTGTGTGCGTGTGTGTGGCTGTCAGCCTCAGATGGCAGTCACTTATCTTGGGTACTTGCATCATTACGCCTCCCCTCTCATCCCCTCCTCTACTTGGTCATCTTTTCCTCCTCTCATCATCTCATCACCTCTCATCCTATCCACTTCTCTTTTTCCTTTCTCCCGTTTTATTCCCCCCTCTTCCTTTCCCTGTCTAATCTCTCCTTATCGTGATCTCCAATTGGCTGCAGTGACATTGACAGAGTAACCCATATTTCCGGCTGTGATTCAGTGAACATTTCAGCCTTGTTAATCTGTTTACATAAACCAGATTAGATCCTGTAACTGAATATCCTTGTTGTCACGAATAAACCAGTATTCCTTCTTGCTGAGCATTACACTACCTCTACAATGGAAAGAAGCACTGGTAAATACCTCTTAGGTGTTGTTTTCACAGATATCCATGGCAAATATATCCAGATGGCAGAATTGAGCAGATTAAAAACATGCAAAGGGAAGAGAGTAGTGATGTAGACTTGAATCTTGTCAGATTTAAATGACAAAAAGCTCCACAGGATGTCTTTAACAAGAGTCTGCAGCAACACTAGCAGCTCTGTTAGCCTGAGCCAACTGCTAATGTAACAATGCCAACATGATCACGACTGTTATTGTTGATGTCAGCAGGCAGTTTTCACAATGGTCACTATCTTACTGAAGCATGTAAGCATTCTAGTATTTGCTAATTAGATGACTCACTTTGAGGTGAGTGATGCAAGATGGCGCCAGTGTGTGTGGCGAGCCGTCAGATGCTCCGACTGTTGTGTGTGTTTCTACTGCTTGTATCACTTGTTTCGCATACTGTCAACTCTCTGCTGGTGTATGATCGCCAAACGCTGCTACACCTGAGAATATCCAACAAACAACTCATCAACTTTGAGTATAACGGACAAAAAACGTCTCCCTTCCTACTAAACATCCCGTCATACCTCTGCCGCACTCCTGTGCTACCTCCGCGGCGTAAACGTCACCGCCGTCGAGGTAAGCGGAGTGGCTGTCTGGTGAGGCTGAGGGCCGGGTTGGTGCGTCCTGATCGAGGTGGATATGGAGCGGGACCTCGCCTTTGTATCTCCCGACGTTCGCTGGACCCTGTCGCTGCCTGGTTGGTACCGGTGGCGGGTTCGGATTGGATGTTCCAGCCCCGTGGACCCTGCTCTCCTTGTCCCCGCCGGCGCGGAGTGAATCTGGGGAACCTGCGGCCTCTGTGTCGGGTCTCCCTGTCAGCTGCTCGCCCTGACCCGCCGGCTCCTGCCCGGTTTGGCTTGGTAAACGCCAGATCGCTTGGGAACAAATCATTCATCCTTAAGGATTACTTCATGTCGCGGGAATTGGATTTCCTGTTTATTACCGAGACCTGGCTGAGTGTTGGTGAGTCCGGTGTCTTTTCAGAACTTTTACCTGTTGACTGCTCCTTTTTTAACTCTCCTCGAACGTCTGGCCGAGGTGGAGGAATTGCGACTGTTTTTAAGAGTGACTTTAAATGTAAACAGTTATCCCCGTCATCCACATTCACCAGCTTTGAACTCAGCTTGTTTGAGCTGGGGCGTCCGCACACGGTGCTGTGTGCGGTGGTCTATCGCCCCCCCAAATATAACAGAGACTTTTTAACAGACTTTTCTGTGTTTTTGGCAGATACCATGCCAAAATATGACCGGGTCCTTATTGCTGGAGATTTTAACATTCATGTGTGTTGCCCTGAAACCCCTTTGGCGAGTGACTTTTTAAACATCATTGACTCTTTTAATCTCACGCAGTGTGTACTGGGGCCTACACATGAACGTGGTCACACACTTGATCTGGTTTTAACTCATGGTTTGCCTGTTCTTAACCTGGAGGTCTGTGATGCTGTTTTCTCGGATCACATGCCTGTACTTTTTGAAGCTGCTGTTTGCCGTAACACTTTTAAACCTCGCGCTGCTGCTCGCAGATGTCGAGTCATTAACTCTTTCACTGCTGCTCACTTCTCTGCAGTCTTCAGTCAGAGCTGCATGACTCCTCAGTCTGTGTGTAACGACACAGAGTCTCTCAACTCTTGGTTCCTGGACACCTGTCAAACTGCTATAGACACTGCTGCTCCTTTGAAGACCAGGCAACAGAGAACTAAATCAGAGCCTTGGCTAAATGAAACGACCCGCATGGCCAGACAGGAGTGTCGAAGAGCGGAACGAAAATGGAAAAAGGACAAACTACAAGTGTCTTTTCAGATATTGAGGGATTGCTGGCGTCATTTCCAATCCACTGTAAGAGAGGCAAAAAGAAAATATTTTGCTGATATTGTTATGGTGAACCGTCATAAACCTCGTGTGTTGTTTAAAGTAATTAACTCTGCTCTTAATGCACCACCTACTGGATTTGATGCCTCTCCTGCTCTGTGTGAGAACTTTCTTCAGTACTTCACTAATAAGGTTGCCTCTACCAGAGCACTTATTTCACCTCCTGCTTCTGATCCTTCAGTGTTTGTACCCTGCTCTGCTGTTTTTGACACCTTTGAGCCTGTGACCTTGCCCTTTGTGCAGGAGATTGTGTGTCATTTGAAGCCCTCGGGTTCGCCGGGTGACACTGTCCCGCCCCGATTGTTTAAGGAGGTTTTTCCCACTGTTGGCCCATCCTGTCTCACAGTAATTAATAGCAGTCTGTCCTCTGGAGTAGTCCCTTTAAATTTTAAACATGCTGCGGTGCAGCCTCTGTTAAAAAAACCTGGGCTGGATCCTACTGTCTTGGCAAATTTCAGACCCATCTCTAAACTGCCTTTCATTTCTAAAATTCTAGAGAAGATAGTTTATGCTCAGCTCATGGACTTTTTAAATGCAAAAAATATTCTTGAGATCTTCCAATCCGGTTTTAAAACATTGCACAGCACAGAATCAGCGCTTTTAAGAGTTTTTAATGACATCTTTTTAGCTACTGACTCTGGTCATTGTGTTGTCCTGGTGCTTTTAGATTTGTCTGCTGCTTTTGATACAGTGGACCATGAAATCCTGTTGGCTCGTTTGGAGCAGTGGGTGGGCATCAGTGGCACAGCACTGGAATGGTTCAGGTCCTACCTGTCACATCGGACTTTCTGTGTCAGCCTTGGTGACTCTGTGTCCTCCACTGCTCCTCTCTCATGTGGGGTCCCGCAGGGCTCTGTGCTTGGCCCGCTTCTTTTTTCCCTGTATCTACTGCCACTTGGGTCCATCCTCAGAAAACATGGAATTTCTTTTCATTGTTATGCAGATGACAGTCAAATCTATGTCCCCCTCAAAAAAGATGACTCGTTCTGTATTGACTCACTCTTAAGGTGCCTACATGACATCAAAGCCTGGATGTCCTCAAACTTCCTGAGTTTTAATGAAAAAAAGACCGAAGTCATGGTCTTTGGTGGCTCTTCTGCAAAACCCCCCCTGGTTGATCTTGGTTCTTTGGCACAACATCATAAGCCAATTGTGAGTAACCTGGGGGTTAAAGTGGACGCTAATCTTAAATTTGACAGCCAGATCAAAGCTGTGGTGAAGTCCAGTTTCTTCCAGCTACGGCAGCTGGCAAAAGTAAAACCACTCCTGCAAGCACGGCACTTTGAGACTGTGATCCATGCCTTCGTGACCACTCGGCTGGATTACTGTAACGCACTTTATATGGGGGTTAGTGGGTCCTCCATTGCCCGCCTTCAACTGGTCCAAAATGCTGCTGCACGTCTTTTAACTGGCACAAGAAAGTATGAGCACATTTCACCTGTTTTAGCTTCACTGCACTGGCTGCCCGTTCATTTTAGGATTCATTTTAAAATTATTTTATTTGCTTTTAAAGCTTTAAATGGTCTTGCTCCTCCTTACCTCTCTGAGCTGCTGCACCCCTACTCTCCTACCCGCTCTCTCAGGTCAGCTGACCAGCTTCTCCTGAGAGTGCCAAGAGCTAGGCTGAAGCTCAGAGGGGAACGAGCTTTTGCCATCGCAGCTCCAAAACTGTGGAATGAATTGCCGCTGCACATCAGACAGGCCTCCTCACTGTCTCATTTTAAATCTCTTCTTAAAACCCACCTCTTCTCGTTGGCTTTTAACACCACGTAGAGTGTTGATTTTATGTTGATTTTATGTTGATTTTATGTTGATTTTATGATTTTTTGTTTTTATTGTATTCATGCACATTTTATTTTGTGCGGGCAGTACATTTTATATTTTATTTTATTTATTTTTATCCCATTTTTAATTTATTGCATCTTACTGATCTATTGTTTACTACATCTCTTTGTATTGTGTTATGTATTTATTGTTTGTGCAGCACTTTGGAAACCTTGTGTTTGCTAAAATTGTGCTATATAAATAAAGGGGATTGGATTGGATTGAATTAACACTTAAGCACAAAGTGCATTATCAAGGCTGTCCTCACACCCCTATTCGACTGTCTATGTGATGTCAAGGCTTGGTTAGCCCAGAATTTTTTAAATCTCAACGGGGAAAAAAACGGAGGTTTTGGTGTTTGGCAGTGCCCTCATCGACTTGGGACCCCTCACAGAGTATGAGCTTCCTAAAGTCACCAGCCTTGGCATCACTATAGACAGCGATTTTAAATTTGATAAACAGATTAACAGCGTTGTAAAATCGTGTTTTTATCATCTTCGTCTTTTATCAAAAGTGAAAGCATTTTTATCTTGTACCCTCTTTGAACAGATCTCGCACGCTTTTATTTCAAGCCGACTGGACTACTGCAACACACTGTACTCAGGTGTGTCAGCCACAAAGCCTTCTCTCGTCTGCAGTTAGTCCAGAACGCCGCGGCACGACTTTTAACAGGAGCCAAAAGGTGGGAACACATTACCCCAATCCTCACGTCCTGCACTGGCTCCCTGTTAATTTTCGTATTGATTTTAGGATTTTATTGTTTTCTTTTAAAGCTTTGAATGGACTGACCCCACAGTACATCAAGGACCTCATCCAAATCTATACTCCAGCACGCAAATTGAGGTCCGAGGGCCAGCTCCAGATGGTGGTGCCTAGAGCGAGACTTAAAACCAGGGGGGACAGGGCTTTCTCTGTGGTGGGCCCCAGACTTTGGAATGGCCTCCCCCTCCATGTCCCAACAGCCCCCACGGTGGAGTGTTTTAAGTCTTGTCTTAAGACCCATTTTTATTCCCTGGCTTTTTAACTTTGCGTGAGTTTTTTGGTGCTTTTATTTATTTTAATACGTTAAACTTTGTCCTTTATTTATTTTACTATGTTTATCTGTTTGATTTTATTGTTTTATTTATAGCATCATTGTAGATTTATGCACTTATTTGATTATTTATTGCTTATTGTTATATGGAAATGTTTGTTTTATTGTTTTTATGATTCTATGTGCAGCACTTTGGAGACATTTTTGTTGTTTAAATGTGCTATACAAATAAAGCGGATTGGATTGGATGAATGGTTTATATGATTTCCAATGAAATGTCATGCACTGGGAGTTGTAGGTATGCCAAAAACATTTTTTCCATGAGGAGGCAACATAATGTCCAAAGCCAAATGGCTGAATGGCCGGTGTGTAGTGGCCACTTGTCCTAAAACATTAAATCAAACCTAATCAAAGTGCCACTCATGCACCATGGGGATGTGGTGTACGCAGGCAAAAGAAGCTTATTTTCCAAGTTGTGAGTTTCTGATGGTTTATTTTGTCCAAAACAAGCAAGCAACAAATTAAGGGATCATGGCTCCTGATACCTGTATGCTGGTTCTCTGCCTACCTACCAATATAACCTCTGGTGCCCACAGTGTTACCCAAATGTATATAGAAAACAAAAATACTAAGTAAAACTAAATAGACTAAACAATAATGATAATCAAGCTAAACAAATAACTAGCAAAATAAAATATTATCAAAAAATCAAATCAAAATAAACAGAATAATCCATCGACACTACTTATTATTAGTAAACTAAATGCACAACTCAGTATTGACACTACATAAATATCTCCAACACGGTGTTTGTGTCCCATTGATATGAGTTATGTCAGGAAGTAGTTCTTTTAAGCTTAACCCTGTTCTTGTTTCCTAACCTTCAGAAAGTGATTTTATTGCCTAAAGTTAACTGTTTTACAACATTTTTACAGCAACAGTGAGTACAACAGTACAAACCTTCAACAATACCTTCAATACTTCATTCACTATCATTCCACTGTGCAATATAAATATTTGTCTCTGTGTTATTACACAATTTCTACTGTTGAGTCTGTCTGTATTGTCTATATTTTTCCTCATTTTATATTTGTTCTTGCTTAAATTGTTAATACTTTTATATTTCTTGGTTCTATGGTTGTTATTTTATTAATGCTTCTTTCTATTTTTGCTGTATACTTTTTGCTGCTGTTACACTGGAAATTCCCCGGTTGTGGGACTAATATAGGAATATCTAGCATACAGATCGTGCTTTCAAAGGAAATCATATGAACCCAGACATTATCTGCTTCTACGTTATGTTTTTGCTTTGTTTGATTCCTTCATTCATGTTAAGTGTTTCCTAGGTTCATAGGTTACTTCTCGTTTTTTTCCTACTGGCCCTCTTCCATTATTCCCTTGTCTGTTCGTTAGCATTTGTTTGGAGTTTTGCTGCCTGTTTTCCTGTTGCCTGCCTGCTTTTTACTGTCTGCCTTTGAGACTCTAAGCCTGTAAGCCTTTTGAAATAAATTACTGAATTCCTCCTGCTGCCTCCTTATCTGTCATGTGCATTTGGGTCTAACCCTGCTGCCTGCTCTCCACATTGTGACAGTACAAATTAATGCACAAACAAAATTATGGCACTACATAGATACTACTTATTGTAATCACAAATCACTATCTGAGGACCATGAATATCTATACAAAATGAAATATTTGTTAAAACATTTTACGCTTATCTAATGGCTCCACAACATGAAAGTCACGTCACTAAAGTCAAGACATTTCAGCAATTTTGTATACTGGGACTGAAGAATGTTATCTTAATCAAACAGCTGAATTATTCTGCAGAACAACTCTCTGATACTTTAAAAGTATCGGGCAACCCTCCGCCCTTTGATATTATAAATACTGCAACTGAGACTTAATTAATTCTTCAACTAAATGATGTTCGGCTGGACACTTTGTTACTGTTCTGACAACGGACAACTCAATTAAACTGTTTCAATGAAACAGTGGATATGAGGAAGCCTCACTGCAGGGGAATGACAGTAATGAAGGGAAAAAAAACTTTGTAGGTCAATCTATTTTATTTATATAGAAGAAGGGCAAATTAGACTTTTGAAGTATTTATATTAAAGCATCGCAGCAACATATCCATTAAGAATGAAGGTCAGAGTGAAAATAAAGAATGAGGAAAATTACCATCACTTTCAGGTGAAAGGTGCTCTGCATTTTATCGAACTTTACCGCTTAAATGATAATTAACATGTTAATGAGCAGCGTGTCTGTAAATTAACACAGAGGCACAGTCTAGACAGTGTGTATGTGTGTGTGTGTGTGTGTATATATATATACTGTATATTGTTTAGTGGTGGAATTAGTTACAGGTTTGAAGCTATAATGCAGAAAATACAAAAATGCGTCAAGCCAGTGTGTATGTGTGTGCATGTATGTGTGTGTGTGTGTGTGTATGTGTTGAACTCTAGACTTCGAGATGCCACCCAGGGGAATTACTTCAATTTGCATCACATTATTCCCAACATAACACAACATTCAGCCAAAACTTTGTGTGTGTGTGTGTGCGTGTGTGTGTGTGTTTGTTTATTTTGGAATTAACATATTTGTTACACTTTATAGCCTCATGAGTGGTGAAACAAAAGTCTGATAAATTAGATTATATTAAGACATTTCTTAAAAGCTAGTGTCACATATTTTCTACAGTTTGATTGAAAATGAGCTTCACTGATTTGGTAATTCAGTATATCAGGAACTCCTACTGACAATGTGAACTCTTACTGACATTGAATATTACTTTTCCACTGTCATTATGAAATGCAATTAAAAACAAAATCTGCTATCCAAAAACATTATCTGCAGGCAGTTAAATGAGTTACTCAATAGGACACGCAAGCCTCCGTCTACACTGAGTGCAAAAGACAATCAGTCAACGAAACAAAATATCATGTATTCACGCACACACATACACAGACACACACACACACGCACACACACACACACACACACACATGGTGGTTTTCATGGGGACTCTGGTTTTAATCATCACTTGTGCTCTCTACAACCCTTTCTAGAGGTTGTAGAGAGCTGAAAAACATTTAGTAAACTTGCCACAGCTTAGTTACCCTATACACGCCTTCAAACCTCTGAAATGATGACGTGATGTTTTAATCTGGCTGTATGGGGACATCTGGAAAAACCAGTAAACATTCTTTCAGGGTACATCATTTACATGAATTTGCATGTTTCACACAGATTATTTGGTGACTAATGGGGACTATACTTTTACAGAAAACAATAAAAATGATGGCATTTGCAAAATTATTATTGAGTAGAGACAGTTCAAATGATGTTGAACTTTTGATGTTCATATATTACAAAGCATTTTTTGTACTAAATGCATTGATCTCATTGTGTTTGCAGCCTTTTTTACATGGACAGTTTGTGTCAAAACTCGTTTTCATGAACTGTCTTCAGCTGTGGTTTGTTATATCCGTTATATTGTGAAATATACCTGTGCAACAGCCTACACACACACACACACACACACACACACACACACACACACACACACACACACACACACAACCTCCAGGTCCAAGTGACAAATGAGTTATGAAAAGAGCCTGACAGACTGTGGGTCACCTCTGTTTGCAATCAGCTGCCCTTTGGCTCATCACCTTTCTACAAAATCTTGTGCAGGTCTGTGAATCCATTTGGAAGTTATGCAGGCAGTTTAGCAAATTTTCATGAAAACAAACACAACTGTAAGCAAGAGCAACCTATAGAGCTGCTGGTCACAGCTAAATTGGAGTTGGACCAAATTCTTACATAATTGGTTGTATATGAGAGATCCCCCATTGGAAAAATGAGTTGCTCATGTGTTGCTCAATCTCTTCTCTGAGATCAGTTTGAGCTTCTCATTTTTGTATCAATCTGTGATCATTTGTTTATTCATTAAGACAAACAAGGTTGAGTTGAGAAAACCATTTGAGCAATACTTGAGAAGTGGGATCAACTGAGGAGATCTCATAGTTGTATGCCCCTGATCTCAATTCTGTCTCGGTTATTTTTAAGGAGATTTTAATTGAGACATGATTGAGATCAGCAGATCTCTTCAGTTGATCCCACTTCTCAAGTATTGCTCAAATGGTTTTCTCAACTCAACCTCCTTTGTCTTAGTGATGTCTTTGTCTCTTTTTAGCTTATCTCTTGCTCCTAAGGTCCATGCTATTGCACAATATGCAATTTCTACCTCATGCCAATAATATAATATAATATATCCACAGTTCTCAGTCTTTTTCATAGAATGGAATACAAAGTAATTTTAAAATCATTAGAAAACATTTAAGCCTCAGCTTTGGAGCAGTGCATTTTTACAACTTTAGCATGGTAACGGATTATGCAAAACATGTCGATAAAAATTATTTATTTAAAGGAAAGTGTTAAAAGAACTGAAGACAGATGCTGTTGATTAAAGATAGAAAATGAACATGCGGATGAAACACAAAGTTAAAATGCTGTCGATATAATTAATATTAATGCAAATAAGTTAAGGCAATGTTCAATGTGTACGTGTGTGTGTGTGTGTGTGTGTGTGTGTGTGTGTGTGTGTGTGTGTGTGTGTGTGTGTAATATGATGAAAGGAGGCGAGAAATGAACAGATTTTTTGTTTGTACATGCATTGTGTATGTCTGTTAGTCAGGTTGTGCATACACACGTGTGTATGTTTGATGCTACATTTATGTGTATGTATTTGTGAGTACATGCATGTTTGTGTGCCCTCTCTGTTGTCACAGAAAGCAATTTAAATGGAGATGGTTCCTTCCCCCTTTTAGAGACACAGAACAAAAGATCTGACTACAAAATGAATGCAATCACAATTTTCTTCCTTCCTTCCTTCCTTCCTCCCTCCATCCCTCCCTCTCTCAGCCTTATTTGTATTATTTTCTATCTCTCTTTTTTCTGCAGTCTTATATTTAGATGTATGACTCTGCAGAGATCCATACTCATATGAATACAAGCTAGAAAGAAATATGAGCTACTCTAAAGTTTTTCCTCAAGTACAAGGAAGACATTTCATTGGGGAGCTTGCACTGAGCACAGGTGTGTGTGATGTGTATGTGTGCTGTGGTGCGCTGTGTGTGTGTGTGTGTGTGTGTGTGTGTGTGTGTGGTGTGACGTTGGGTATATAGAGTGACATTATAAAAGAGAAGCAGATATAAGGAAAAAAAGAACAGTTTCTCCCTCGCCTGCAGGACGAACAGAGCTGCATTTCCTTCTTTATTGCATTGTGTTTGTATGTGTGTACGTCTGTGTGTGTCTGTGTGTGTCTGTATGTGTGTGCGTGTGTGTGTGGCAGAATACTACCACTCAGACGAAGTGACTGAAGCAGAACTGACTGCAGTAATCTGTTAAAACTACCACATCTCTGTTTCTCTGAAGGACAGTTGTGTTTTATAATGCAGCTCATAATCCAGCTGAGAATGGCAACTCAGACACACACACACACACACACACACACACAAATGGACAGATGATTCTCTCTTGTCGCTGTCAGCTAACATTGCTTTGGAGGGTTGCTTTGCACAGACTAGCAGAGACAGTTGGGGAAGTGGGAGAGTTCATTATTCGACATTGTGAACACTGTAGTGTGCACAGCTCTGCATATGACACTGTCACCTCTCCTTTTTCACTCTATACATCACATTTTACACTCAGCTCTGGATAACATCACCTAAATAAGTTCCGCGATTACACCTCCGTGGTGCGAAGCGTCCCTCAGAGCGATGAGGAGGAGGAGTGCGGCAGCCGGATGAAGGACCGGCTTCAAAACAGGAAGATATACAGTGATTCGTGTCTGTGTCCAGGCAGAGCAGATTGAAATATGGAACATGGAGGCACTTCACACAAGACGCTAGACGATTCCTCTTCATGGGGTCAATTTATTCAAGCTATCCGTTTTAGCAGACACCCACAAGGCTGCAAAGCACAAGCTCAGTGCCTGATCATTTTAAATATATATATAGAGAAAGAAAGGCGCAGTTATATGTGTAATGTAGAAATGTCTTTCTTTTGCAAAGATTTCCTAAAAAACAGAGACACTTCTAGATCACACATGTCTTGAATTAACATGCATTGAAGTAGTCTTACCTTGCTGTATCTTAATAATGAGCTCAGTTGTTACAGTTTAGTTTCAAAGAAAACCAAACAAGAAATATTTTGCTGCTGATAGGATCTGAATGGATTCTGTCCCCAGACTCTGAGCTTCATCATGTGTCTCTGATAACAAACTGACCTGCCCGTCTGCAAACTCTGAAAGTCATCAAAGGGCATTTTTCAAGTCATTTTTTAAACCCGGCCCTCATTTCCTTTATACAGACTACATTTTCTTTCTCCGCCGACGCAGACGGAGCGTTACATTTGGGTAAGTCATTGGCATGCACCAGGCGGGTGGAGCTGACGAGGTTTATTAAAGGGATCTGGAGCCTGATGCTGTCTCCCCTCATTAACCTCAATAGCACCTCAGACAGGTTATCCGGCACATATACAGACACACGCGCCCACAAACCAGAGATGAATGAGGGATGTCAAATGACGAAGAAGTATAGGGGGGGGCACGGAAAAAAAGTAGCTAATAAAGGCAAAAGGTAAATTTGAGAAGAAGTGAAATGTGAAGTTATTTAGATAGAGGCAGACTGAGAGTGATGGATTGAAACAATAATTGTGAGTCAGACACTAAAACTGCATCCTATTCTTTTCTTTTTTTATCACCTTCTTCATTGTAAAGATTGAGGACATGCAGACACCAGCAGTCAGTCCAGGAATGAGGACAAGCATACACCACAGTCCTCCAAATTACTATAAACACTGTAAGGCCGAGCTCAGACTGCAGGACTTTTAAAATTCTGACTGCTTTGAAATTGGGTGGCAAGATATTCTTCAAATCTCAAACAAGCACACGAGATTTGAAAATTACAATAAAAAACTAGAAAACGACGTTCAGGAAGAACTCAGGACGCTCAAAGTGAAGTCGGATCAATGATAGGTATTACGGTTTTGCCAAAAATGCTTTCTGTTCGAGGCCAGAAATTCCAGCATGTCCACCTCTGCTGTCACTGTGCCGGAACATTCGACAGGTGTCAGTTAATTCTGTTGATTGCTTTGATCTGATTGCCTTTGATCTTTGATGTGATTACAGTTACAGATACACACACACACATGTGCGTAAGTGCGCACACTCCTCACACATTATGAGGGGCATTTTATGCCAGCACACTATACTAAAACGCGTGTACAGCGCCTATGCGATGACATCAAACGTCTAACGTGCGCGTGTAAATTCCATTCACTTTCAATGGACAGACAGGCGTCACGTAGGCGTCACGCAGACGCTGTACACGCGTTGTTGCACATACGCCTACGTGACGGCTGCGTGACGGGTGAACTACGCCTCAAATACGTGACATGAAGACCCGCGTGACTGTTAAGTACAATTCTACATAGGCGTACAGACACGCGTATTGCGAGTACACCAGATAACATGGGTGACGGGTGAAAAGTGCCACTAGCGAACGTAGTGGACGCCTGTGTGTGTGTGTAACGCGTGTAAGCCTATAACAGTTCAGCTGTTACACAGAGTCTCAGCTTCATATGGTATTGTTTATAAGAAAGCACAACTTATAGATGAAGAGAAAGACTATCTGGTACTTACCAGATAAACTTAACGTTTTTCCGGCCAAAACCGGAGGCTTAATTAGCCTGTTTTAGGAGTGAAAGTCAGCAAAATGCAGCTTAAACAAAATGTTTTACCTCATTAGTTAACTACGAATGTCTGTAAAACATAATGGGACTGTGCATAAGTGCCGAATTGGGTTAAACAGTGTAGATATAAGGTCCGATGGAATCATATTGTGAACGGACTGCTGTCCACATGGCTACTGAATATTCATTAGATAGGTCCGCATGGCTACTTAATATTCAGGGGTGACAGCGATTACGGCTTCTGCAGGCAGGGAAACCTACCTAATTACAGCTGGTGCGTAATGAACTGTGTGTCCGCGCGCGAAGCTGGGAACTGGCTGTGAGCGTTGCACTTTACTATTAGCCTACTATTTTTAAGTAGCTGAAATTATTTTAATTATCCCTTTCACCCTTGCTATTAAATATCATTTCGATATCATTCAAACCTAGAGAGAGAGAGAGAGAGAGAGAGAGAGAGAGAGAGAGAGAGAGAGAGAGAGAGAGAGATTTCGTTAACAAGAAAATAAAAACTGGCCTGAAAATAATAGAAATATCCTGACAGCTCTGTGGGGGCTTGGAGTTCATCTGTAAGTTGTGCTTTCTTATAAACAATACCATATGAAGCTGAGACTCTGTGTAACAGCTGAACTGTTATAGGCATACACGCGTTACACACACACACAGGCGTCCACTACGTTCGCTCGTGGCACTTTTCACCCGTCACCCATGTCATCTGGTGTACTCGCAATACGCGTGTCTGTAAGCACGCCTATTAATCAGACTTTATGCTGGCACAGGCGACGCATTCTAGGCGTTTAAGTATAGTGTGCTGGCATAAAATACCCCTCATACACACATGCATACATATGCTTCAAACACACACGTGCGCACACACACACACACACACACACAGGTAACTTTATGTGATTTTAATTTCACACACACACACACACACACACACAGGTAACTTCATGCGATTTTCGCTACACACACACACAAATCCGCGCGTAAGTGCGCACACTCCTCCAGATACACGTTTCACACACACACACACACACACACACACACACACACACACACACAACTTGATGTAGAAATGCTTCGAAAAGTGAGAAAATGCAAAAGCAGGGAAACAATCATAGACTGTATATAAGCCTAAAAATAAGACAACATAACAAAGCCAAATCAGTGAAGCCACAACATTCAGGAGGCAACCTCCAGGTCTGAGCAGGGAGGCAAACCAGGAAGTGCCGTAAGCTGCATTCTACCAAACATTCCAGCAGGGGGCGCTGACGAAGGTTGCAGAAAGATTTCTCAACAATGTCTCAGTCGCTAGTAAAAAATCTTCTTCAAGACAATTTGATATTAATATTGAAAATAATGGCCACGTGTCAATAAAGTTATATATATATTACCTGTTAGGTCTCATAACTTTGACCCTTTCACACTGTATTTTCACTTAATGACTAATGACTGTTTTGTTAATTAAAAATGTCTTGTTCAGCGTTTGGTTGGACTAATAGACACTCCAAGGAGTCGCTGTTCATTTTTCATGAATTAGCAGCGACTTCTCTCAGTCAGGTTGCCGGTGTAGAGAGGCAAGTAGTCAGTTTCGTCAGATCCTTCTCGCTGCTCCACAGTCCGAAAATGGTCTGCTCCCCGTTTCCAAAAACAAGATGGTGACACGCTGAACTTGATGCCTCAAACAGGCAGTACACAAACCAATGGGTGACGTCACAGTCACCACGTCCATTATTTATACAGTCAATGACAACGTCTCTATCGCCCCCTGGTGGTTGACTGCAGTATATGCTGTAAACTCCGCCCCCTTCATGTTTGTGCTGAAAGTGTTTTTTGTCCCAATGTAGGTTTCTGTCATTTTAGGTCATTCCTATTACACTGAATTATGTTCGAGTGTTGTTTTTTCTAATATTTTGTATATGTTTTTATTAGTTATTTAATGTTACAAAATGGGGGTGTAATGTCATGATTGACAGCTTGCATATCCGTATCCAGGATATTTGGGTTTCAATTTTGTACAGTGGGGGGGGGAGTGGAAACCTGAAATCCATTTTTTGTACAGACTAGGATTTAAATGTTTCTAATCTAGCCTGGTATTGACAGACATCGTAACAATGTAAAAATAGCAAAAAGGTATCCTCGAGAGCAATATTCTGGTCAAATTGTTGAGAAAAACCAGAACCTTTCTGTCTTGGTGGTAGATGATGATCATGTGGTGTGCACCACCTCATTTTAGTTCTGCAGTTTGTAAACTTGGAGGCAGGAGTACTCATCCTGAATTTGGTGTCTCTCTCCAAGCACGTAAGCAAAACTGAAAGCAAGCCAAATTTTCACACTAATGAACAAGCAAACCAACACATGCACTAGAACATGACGTGAAAATCAGCAGGATCTGCTGTGCTGTTCATTCCACTAAAACTACAGGGGTTCCCGTGGGATGGGACTACTTTCTGTGTGTACTTTTGTTTGGACTTGAAGTGTTTGAGATGATTTATGTTGCTTTCCTGATTAGCCCGAGGAGGCTCACACGTTTTGCTCTGATGACATCAGTTTTGCTGTAGTCTATTCTGGCGGCTAATGTACGTAAGACCCACATTGTCAAACATGAGAATTTCCCTTTAAGAGAGACAGAAGAAGACAGGGTAAGACAGGTGGAAAACAGGGAGCAGATCTGGACGTGATAGAGGTTGTATGTATAAAAATGTAAGGTGACACTGCTGATTAGAGAGTTCTGCAACCTGACGTACGTGACTTTACTGCTTATCCAGGCTAGCACACGCACAGCCTCTGCATGAATCCAATAACAGCACAGCACATACTCCAGGAGCACGTAATCTCTCTCCTCACACACACACACACACAGGTCATGTCTTGTTAGCATCATTAGCCAAGTTAACTCCTTCTTTTCTCTTTCTTTCTCCACATGCTGACAGACACACACACACACACACACACACACACACACACACACACACACACACACACACTATCACTACTGTTAATTCAAGTCAAGTGACACTGTGCCTCAGCTACTTAACTTCTCTGCCTGTCGACACACACATGCTCACCTGTCTGTGTTCATGCAAAACAGAATAATATACACACACAGAGACAAAACATCAAACACACGCAATCCCTGTCCCTTTCTCTCTCACACACACACACACACACACACACACACACACACCGTCCGCGTCTCTACGTCTCATCTTGTTAGCTTTGTTAGCTGGGCTAATTGACAGTTCATTACCAGGTTGTTCTCTTCACACTGAGAGCCACTGACAACTCCAAGCCTTTTTATGGAGCTACATGTTGAATTTTCAAACAGTGTATTTTACTCCTAGTTGGCTCTCAGAATAAGCCACAAGGCTGCTTAAGACCCTGAACAAGACCTTTTGTACCATTGTGCTCGGGAAAGGTTTGTGAAACACATGTGATCATGTTTAGCAATTTCTCCATTATTTCGCTCATTGAGAGAAGCTGCATGGCTACAGACACTGTTTTATAATGCTGATCCGGTCCACCTAAAGAGGAAGAAAGACTAGAGCTAAAGGTCCTGCAGGTCCATGAAGATGTATCTAACCCTTTCTTCAAATGAGGCTGCAAAATTGTAATGAAGACAACCTTTGGTTAAGTTTGCTCGTAAATGGTAGCTGTAAAAAAAAAAAAAACACTGTCTTGTTTACCTCACATTATTGGACCCCTGTGTTTAAACTGAGATCTTGGCAAGTTAAACCCTGTTTAGTGCTACAAGAGTACAAACTCCCAAGAACAGGAGGACACAGTACAACCAATAAAAAGTTATTACACTTTAAATCAGCTGCACATTTGTTATCCTCACAGTACTGTATATATATATATATATATATATATATATATATATATATATATATATATCTCGCACTGCACTGCCTGTGCCATGGTTACTCTTCTCTTGCTATGGACCCTCACATCCCTGAAAATGTAAAGCAAAGCAAATATTTTTTGGATAAATCTACCACATATTAAAAATTTACATCATGTCTCTCCTAAAGAAATCTCAAAGCTGAATTTGGTAACACATTAACAGTTTTAGAACCAAAATTAGATGTGGCTTCACTTCCAAGTCTTCCAAGTCTGAGTCAATCGGACACATTCATTTGAATCCTACTTGGTTAAATTTGGGCTTCAAACAGACTTGAATGCAGATTGGGATGTGTCTTCTGTATTCCCTGTGGACCCTCCTATTCCTGCCTCTTTCACAGTTGCCCTCAACAGGCTTTTGCTTCACTTGCCCCTGCTCCTCACTTAATATCTGTGCCTCATCGCTACATCAAGCCATACACAGTATCTCCCTCAGTATACATGTACCAACCTCTCTCCCATTCCCATTTGCTAGTACTTCACTGTTGCTTTGCAGCCATTGCATTCCTGTTTTTTCCTAGTTCCTGTTAAACTGCCTATAATCTGCCACCTGTGTTCACTCCTGCTGCCTGTCTCTGGCCTACCTTCATGCCGTTTCACTCATTTACCTGCAGAGACCGACTTGTCGTTGCTGACTGTAAGTCTGTTTTTGACTTTAGTCTCTTGTCCCTTTAATTAATCCCAGGGCCAGTTTCATAAAGATAGACTTTAATAGATAGATTGATGTCTCAGTGAGACTTCAGAGTGGCATCTCAGAGTATCCTTTGCACAAAGATATTCAGACCATTGCTTTGTTAAGTTTCACTAATCTGCTAGGATTTCATCTTCAATCCATAAAACATTGCTGATTATGTGGACACCGCTTTATATTCCAATTCTTTACTACACTCTCTAAAACCTCCATGCCTAACATTGTATTCCAGTCTTAAATAATGATATGAAACCAGCTCCTGGTCTGCTCTGGCTGGGTCCCTTCCCTTGTGTACCTGAACTATGACTGGTTGTGTCCTTTATTTTTATGTGTGGGTTAGTGTCTCAATAGAACGCTCCTTGCAAAAAAAGACGAGAAGACTTGAAAATCCTTTTTTTACCCATCACATCAGACTTAACTGCTGGTGTTGGCCCTCATTCCTGTAAGATATTTACTTCTATTCTACTCAGGTTTAAGGTGACTTAAACTCTATGAACTAATAAGACTTGAACAGATGTTCAGATTGTAAACTCCCACACAGTTCTGAAAGATTTGTTCAAATCAGCCAATATAGCTTTACTGTGGTTGTGTAGTCCCTTTAAATGCTTCAGAATAAAATCTTGACCTGTCCATGTGTGTCTTCAAACTACAATTTTTACTTATTTTTTTTGCTGTTACTACCAGCTGAGCATCAAGCGATCTGCCCTCTGAAAAACCTGATGTAAATCAGATTTCAGGTATGCTCAGGAAAAAAATCACAGACCTCACAGTCTCACTCCCACCAACAACTTTTTTTAATTAAATAGCAGCCTGTTTTCCATCAGTAGCAGAGCATTTCTCCTCTGTTTCTCATGAATCACATCACTCAGCAGATGGTTGAAAAGGAGTGTAAATAGTTTTTGAAAAAGCAGATCCCAAATCATCTCTAAACTGCACAGGTGTCAGATTGATGAATCCTTGTTAAGATCTTACTGGCAGCATGGCACTGATGGGCACACAACTTATGTTTATTTATCTTTCCAAAAAGACAGGTTTTATATCAATGCAGCGATTACACACCAACTATTGACTTTGTTTTGTCTTTCTTTTGTTTTTATAAGAGATGATCATTTGTCTTAAAAGTTGAAAGATAGAATCAAACTCAATACCAATGTCTGGGAGCATACTGCTTTTGAATTATTTCTCTGTCTGGAACCATCGAAGTCCCAAAATGTCTGCAATGCAAACTAATGTAGTCATCTGTGGAGCATTTTATCATGCACGCTTCAGCACACTTGGATCAATTACTAATGAAATGTTCTTACTCAGAGGACCTTCTGGGGAAATGCAATGGTTCCCCCTGTCTGTTAGTTTATTCCTTCACTCATCTCTTCATCTTGTTCATTCCAACTCACTTTTTTTGTCTTTCTCCTTCGTTAAATCTTATTCCTTGTTTGTCTTTCCTGCAGACTTTCTCAGCACTTTCTTTCTAAGCACGTTCCTTTTCCGGAGACATGAAACCCATACAATCACTAATAGATTAGTCTAATTCGTTCAGGCACCAGCGCAGCATACTAACCGCTTTACTCTCAACTAAGCTGTCAATCACAAGGCGATTAAGGTATATTACGTATATACATATTACACCAGGCAACAGTTGATGAAGCCTCACACTTCTACATTTCAAGTTGTGAATCAAACACATCAAGAGCTGAACTACATCCTCCACTGACAAATGAAAAAGATGAATAAATAAGCACTTGGTTTTAATTTAATTTTCATTATGAAACTTGAGAGTTCAAACCCCTGAAGCATTATCAATCATGCATACATTCTCCACAATCGATCCCATCATTTTTAACAGTTACACTAGATATATAAATATACAGCAAATAATATCCCATTAACCACTTTGAAAGACAGAGAGGTCATTCAAAAAAATGTTGCTTTGATGCTGATTATTCATGTCAAGAACTTGGATTACATCTTCTACAATTAATGTTATCTGACTAAAGTTGTTATGTAGGTTTCAGAAGGCTAGCAACTGCAGCGATGACTTTGATTTCATATTCTCGAGTGATTGGAAATCACTTGCAGTTGTCCTGTTGAATAAGGCAAATGTCTGTCTTTGGAAAAGAAGTTTCTATGTTGATCATGTAACAGCATCTCTTGTCTGTGCTGATTCAGATATCTGTACTCACATTCAAACTGTGGGCTGAATTTATAAAGTAAGACATTTTCTCTTATATAACAACCACAGTACCTTGAAACTGTTTTTGACACGACTAGAATCAGAAAGTGCACGCAAAAAGGTTTGTTTTGAATGGACGTTAGCGGTTATCATTCCCATAAGTATGGGCAAGTAACGGCCTACTCCGACCGCTGGTAGGTGCAGTAGGTTGTTGTCAGCTCATTCAATGGCTGGTTGCTGAAATCTAAGCGGTCACGTTTAGTTAAAGGCTGCAGTTTTGTTCAATTACATCTCTAAGGTGAGGTTAGGTGTTATTAAAGAGTTTACAAGGTAAAATAAATTCATTTAAATGCCAGAAGTGAAGTTGTTACGAGGGCGACATGAGTTCTGGACGTGACATGGTTATGTTAGTTTTGTAAAAATGTTTTCACAGTGGTGGGTTTGTTGGGTGTGGTCCAAGGTGAAACAGGCTCGAAATTATGAAAAAACAAGCGATGACAGCAAAATATTATTTTTCAGCATGTTGTCTTTAGATACAGCCCTGATCTAGCTTGATTTCTCCGAACACTTTAGCTACAGACAGCATCACTCCAGTAATGATACTAATAAATTAAACAATTATCAACAAGGTGTGAGCTTTTGTCAAAACCACCCATAACGACTTATGTGAGCATTTTACGGCTCATGGTACAGATCGGAGCATTCGAAAAATAGCACATGCATCATTATACGCACAAGGTTAGGTTAGGGCAAAAAAAAAATCCTGGTTAGGCATTATAAGAGACGGTTTAAACAGTAAATAAATGCACATAATACTGGAAGTGAAGTAGTTACAAGGGCGACATGACTGATGGCGGTGGAGGACAGTCTAAAATGTAATTATGAGTCATATTTTGCATGTACAAACGCCCTGTATTGTCATTTTTGAGGCGAGACCAGTCTCCCTCTTGTGTGCTGCTGGCTGCTCCACCAGGCTCCTAAATTTGAAGACTTCTGCTTTAAATTCCACTTAAATCAGAAGAAAAGTGCCAAATACAAATCAAGCTACCCTTCAATAGATAATGTGAGTGTTTAGTCTTATCTACCCAATCCGTTTTTTTTAATTGGGTATTATTGTTTTTATCAAATTAAATCCTCATGTGGTAAATGAAGTAACTGCACATGTCTTTTTTATTCTTATATAACAACATGGGAAGAGATAATGAGAGTGGCAATAGCTGCTCGACTGATTGCAAAGACTGTTTTACTCTCTGCAGGTAAAGTACTTACAGGCTAGTATATGGTAATTACCTAGAACTACACACAGACATGCATACATAATAACATACACTTCAAGTGAAATAGTGGTTAAATGTACTCCCACGCTGTGGAATAAACATGTGCATTTGTCACACTGACGCATGAAACACCAAGAACAAAGAAGACATTACACACGTGTCTGAGAGACGTTGCATGAGCACACAACAGAAACACAAGCTGAACCTCGATTGAATAAAGCCAGTACGTCTTTGTCTGCAAAGCAGTTTTGTTGTCAGACAAAATAGCTGAGCTGATGTTGTTGCTGTTGTAATTACGCTCGGGCTCACAGGGAGCCGCTGGTTAAGCTCTTACAAGCCGAGAGTGAAAGCTGAGGGGAAACACAGACATCAGAACAAGAAACTGTCACACTGCAATGTTGTCACACAGAGAAGCAGAGAGCGAGGGAGTGTTGGGGGAAATCACGGGCGTCAAAATGCAAACTTATTAAGCCAAGCCACAGAGAACCAGAGAGAGCAAGAGAAACCTGCAAAACAGGGAAAACAAAGCAGTGCAGAAATTGTCAGAGGAATAGCCGACAACACTTGTTGCTTTTATGCAATGTCACAGCTATCAGGGACCAGTCTGCACAAGCAATTTGCATGGCAGATGTTCCTCTTAGTGTTAATAGAACTTGAATTGTAAAGACTCAAAATCTGCAGGATTCTGCAGAAGTTCTCCACGAAAACACTGAATTATTGTTCAGGCTTAGTTTTACAGGTCCACCAATTTCATGATCATTGGGTAATTAGCAAGCAACATATTTAAAAATTCTTTGAAATTGCCCGCAAAAATAGCCCCACAATTTGTTTCATAATTTATCTTAAATTACCATATAATTGTTTAATGCTCATGTTTTGTTATTTCCCTATAAGAACTTAGGAAACTAATATATTTTATACTACCTAATATAGGTGAGATAGGCATGATTACAAATGCTTTATTCCCAGGTTTGCTGTTTCTTGGTAATTAGATGATATTTTGCAGGTGACTTTTAAGAGAATTCTAGGAAAATACCACCAAATAATTGCGTAACTATTTTCTGTTTTTTAATAAGGAGTTAATCATTTGGTTTTAGTATTTTGTATGGAGCTGCCAAGTTAAATACAGTAGGTCTATATTCTTTTCATTTGTGTTTTTCATTTGATATTCACCAAAAGCAAGGCTCTTAACTGGCCTTACCTGCTCACGAGGGCTTTGAGTGAAGGCCCAAGCCAAAACACAATCTGGGGTTAACAACTCGCAATATGACCGGCTGCAGTATTTGACAGCCTTGTTGTCATGATGGAGTAGTTGTTGGTCTTTGCTGAACGTTTCTCTTGACTTTCTGAGAGTAAAACTCAGCCTCTCGCAAAAGACCCATCAACCGTTTCAATGCATGATGTTAGAGAAATAACTGCAGTATCTTCTAAAGGGAAATAGTGGGATATAATCACAATCAATTTTGTTGTAATTTAAGGTAAGATCAGATAAGATAGCCCTTTATTAATCCCAAAGGGAATTATTCAGCCAAGTTGCTCCTAAAATACAGTAATAATCAGATAAATAACTATAAAGTGTCCTAGTAGAAACTAAAAAAGAAAACACATAAGAAATAACATTAATAACATGCAACATGTGTTGTTATGTTAAACATGACATTAAACATAAGAGTGCACATTATAGTGAATATAGTATTGTGCAAATATTGCTACAAAAATCATAAAATGTGAAATGGGGGCAGTTTTAAAGTAATTTTAAATACTTGATATGTTGATATGTAATTGATTATTCCCTAATTACCATGATATTTTCAGACCTGTAATATAAATGCTTCTTAGATTCATTCAGTGCTCATCTTTTTCATTTCTGCACACACATTTCTAATATATTCTTGATAGATTTTGAGCATGAGGATGAAGATTTTTCTGCAAAACATTTCTCCATCCAACGTTTTCTTGTTATTTCCAAGAGGGCTAGCAGGCTGTGCGATCCACTTTTTTAATTGAAAAGCAGAAGAGGACTCATGAACAGCAGGGGAGGATTCAGTCCAATTCAGGGCTCTGATGTCTTGTGCACAGTCACAGTATTGAAAATACACACACATGCTGACACAAGATGGAGACATAAACAAGCACCCACACACTTTAACTGGCTTCCTTCAGGCCTGTCTGGGTTTATAAACTGATTATGTCTGGCAGTCACAAGAGGATGTTTAAAATCATGAGATAAAAAATGTGAGACTCCACTCGTAATGACGGATAAGAACAGAGGAGATGAGATTTTTTTTGTCCCCATCATCACACACACACACACACACACACACACACACACAACCAATTCCGATCTATTCTATCTATTTTTGTAATGGTGCTGTGTATGTGCTTGAATTTTCAATGCAGTATTGGCGTGTTAAGTTAGACAGGATTAGAAGCCCTGTCCTCTATCCTAGTATCTAAGACTAGCTTCCCTGACTGATTATGACCTCTTCGATTGTAGCTTAAAGTAATTTCTTCATACAGGCTCAGAAAGCAGATGGTGCTTTGGTAGTGAGGTGTTGGGATGGTTGGTGGTTTCATGAGGGACAGCAGGATGTGGCAGGACAGTTAGAGGACTGGCAGAAATGGCGGCAAGTACAAGGGAAATGTCACTGCCAAAGACAGGCCACACTCCTGGGCCTCTTTCAAAGCCCTCGTTATGACTTCACTCTTGTCTTCATCATAGCTTTTTAATTGACCGTGAGTCCACTGTTAGCTTTACCCAAATGTGCAATCACAATGTGCAGCTTGCCAAGATTGACCTGCCTGAATATCAGCAGACATCTGGTGCAACATTTTACCTTCCACATTAGACAGTTTGACCTTGTCAGGACTTTTTGGCATGAAGGGTCGGGGTGATGATGTGAGTTTACAGTTTCTCTGTGACACTAATGGACATTTCTTACATGCCTTTATATGGTTGACTGACTATGTCCAGCATGACCTTTGCTGCACATGAATAATTTTTGAAATCGCTTGATCAAGCAGAAACAAGCATCATGTGGTGTATGTATGATGCTTCCAACTTCCCATATGCTAATGGGAAAGCAACATTCTTTAACATTAGTTTTTGCTATTAACTATTATGAAAATAAATGAAAAGGACGCCATTTTGAAGTATTGAGTTAAAAGCCTGAACGGAAACAGCACATTTTGATAATTGCACTAAAGTTTTTTCGCTTTTTGTTGAAACAAAATTTATGTGCTTGGAAAATGGAAATATTTTTGGCAAGTAAGTTCTAATATAGCAAACATTAAACTCACATGACTGATCATTTTTTGCCACTGTCAGCATTATCATTCACACATTTTTCTTCATCTCCTGACAGCATGATATTGCCAATACGAGCTAGCATGATCGTACAATTAAAACTTTGAAGCAATTCAACAAAATTCCCAAGGACCTCTCTCCATTTTTATCCTGAAGATGGATTAGACGGCGAAACAATTCTACTTCTTCTACTCTGTTTACTGGCAGATTACAGTCATAAATACGTTGTAGCCTGGTTTATTCACACCAAACCAGTTGATAAATTTGCATTTATTTTTGCACAATTAAAAAACGAGCTTAATATCAGCTTGACAATGAAATAGAAACATTTGCTCTGGATCTCTCTACAGCTTTGGCTTGCTGCTTTAACTCTTCTGGTTTGGTTCCAGCCAGTACAAGTACTATACAGTTGAATGCCACGGCTCTCAGCAGCTATTTCTAGCACAAATTCAAGAAGAATTTGTAAATTCAAGAAGAATTTGTACTAAAAACAGAATAGCAAACAGGTTTAACATCTATCAAGCCAATCCAGTATGGTAGTCTGATAATGATCTAATTTTTAAGATCTCACGATTCAGCTGATTAACTGGTTATTATGGTGTTAATTTGGATGTGTGGGCATCTAATCAGCCAAACTCCCAGTCTGTGCAATGGATTATAACTGGGAATGTTCCGGCTATTAATCTGAATTATTGTTGGCCTCTCTTCAGCCCACTGGCACTGCTGTCAGTTGCTCTGTACTTGACATTATACTGTATTGACTGTGTCACTTCTGCAAGGCAACTACATTTTAGTGTGACTGTCATTGCAGTGACCTTGTCAGTTAGAGTGGAGGGTGTACCGACGCAGCTGCTCCTGTCAGCTAATCTATATGTGTAATTAAGGATCAGAGCTGGTGATTACCTGTCTGTGATCAATAACACATCCAGTCATATCCTTTCTACCTCAGGCACCTGCAACACACACACACACGCACACACACGCACGCACACACGCACGCACACACACACACACACACACACACACACACACACACACACACACACACACATACTGTCGCACATTTGACTTAATAGAGAAGCTGGAATCAGTCTCAGCTGTATAGAGAATACTCTTCCTGGCCTAGATGGATGTATGGATAGGTCAATCCATCTGTGTAAGAGATAGACGGAAGATAATTACATCCTCATCAGTAAACTGCATATGAAGATAGATCATTTGTGTGCAGTCCAAGTTCAAATACCATGCATGATCTGCTTTAAAAATTAAAAAAGGAACCTATTTCAGATGTGTGACCAAGCATAATAACCTTCATCATGTTCCATTTTATTTAATAAATAGATTGTTTATTTTCCCCCCAAGGGCTGCTGGCTCAGACCAACACTCATTAGAGCCTCTTCATGCAGGATGTCAATTATTAATTCTCTCATTTATGACCATCTATTAGAATGCATGGTTCATAGCACACAGGAGAGACTGTGGCAGGCTTTGTGAATACATTTCAGAGAACAAACGGTTTTCAATAAAGGGAACTTTTACCCTTTGAAAGAGCCTTTCATAACGCTGCCCCTTGTTGCGTGCTGTGGAAAAATAAGATGGGATGTAAGATGGCTCATTTTTGCATTGATGGTGACCTATTGCAATGCAAAGGAGCAGAGAAACAGAGAGTAGTGTGTCCCAGTCATTGGGGGGGAATCACAGAACAACCCATGAACAAGACATTCTGCTCCTCTTGCTGCTCAGAGGTCAGTAAAATGAGCCTGGTTGGTCTGGGCAGCTCCTTGATGTGTGTTAATCAAACGGTAGCCTGAACAGTGAAGCAAAAAACGGCAATTCCTGAACCGGCCACTTGAAGCCCGCTCCAAAAGTGAGTTCACCCTCATTGAGCTTGACTTGGCTTTCCACAAACCTATAGATGACGTCAAGGAGAAGATGAAGACATCTATATTTTATACATTCTCTTGCATTAATAAATATGTATTTATATGTGACCCTGTTATGCTGGGTTGTTGCCTGAAGCTAATGTGAATTTATAGATATTCACTGAAAATTACAATGCGAGCAAATTGGCAAGAGATCCGTGATGCTGGAGATTTAATTGCTTTGCTTTATTGCCCAGGCCCAATTATAATTCTGCTTCGTATATCCACTGCTCAACACAGTGAATAAAGAAATAAATCAAACAAAGTGAGCCTAAAAAGTGTCTTAAATATAAATAAAACTGAAAGCAATAATTTGCAAATCCTTTCTTTCACATTATTATTTGAAAACTGAACAAAGACAATAATGTTCAAACTGATTGTAAATATACACTCTGACTTCTGGATTTAATGCATACTGTTTTTATTTGTGTTTTCAACAGCATCACAACTTTTAGTTAGCTGCATTGGGCATCCTCCTCATGCCACCTGGTCATAATTCAAAATGTTAAACCCTCTCTATGACAGTTCATTACAGTTTATCACTGATGACACGTTGAATATTCATCACTGTTCTCTTTGTTTCTCTATATATTTTATGTATGTAGTGTGAGTATGAACGACTGCCCAGCCAATGTAATCCTAAATATATTATTTACTGAACTGATGAAGTTAGATGAGTTTGATGCTCTCATAAGACAGGTGCAAGCCAAGAAACCTGATAGAAAACCCTTAACTGTGAAAGTGTCTCCAGTCACAGTATGTCTGCTGTTCGCCCACACTATAGCCATAAAGTTTGATATAAGAGCAATATATCTATAGAAGTCATCACAGATCCTAGATTTTAACATATGGATAGTGTCTCTGTTACTGAAATGCAATTTCATCTCATACATTTATATGCCTCATATCAGTTCATATGAAAACAAATTGGATTAGTGTTGATAGTCAGCATTTTTTTTCAAAGTTTAGAGTCCCCACTGAACACTTCAGATTACATTACAGGTGGGAATTGGAAGGTACAAGCGTCTGTTAAAATGAAAAGTCCCACAACACACTGAGAGGAGAGACTGTGGCAGCGTACGCAAAGTTTTTCTCTTTTGAGGATGATGATTTTGAGAAGTTTAAAGAGAATAACAGGGCTTCAATCTAGTCATGGATACCTATTATGCCTGAGTCCTGGTAAAAATTTAAAAAAAATCTGTAGTATATGCACATAAACATACATACTACAATTATAAACATGCATTGTTCTCCCTTATTATCAGTAGCATCCAGAAGGTGTACTGTAGGTAAGTGATCTGGATATGCAGCAACAAACTGTAGGGCTTATTTTACTATTTAATATTCTTTTATGAGGTCTAATTTAACAAAAGCCCAATAACTTAAAATGTATCTTGTTTTCATGTTAACTCTTAACCTGAAAGTAACTAAAGCTGGCATCTAAATGTAGTGGTTTAAAAAGTACATTTTCCTCAAAATGTAGAGAAGTAGAAGTATAAAGTTACATACAATGGAAATACTTAAAGTATTGTACATATAACTCAAAATTGTACTTCACAGTAGTTGAGTAAATGTACCTAGTTACATTCCATAAATGATGAAAGCCTTGTGTTGTTTGACCCATCCTAAGTGGACTTTATAGCTCGTTATACTCCGTATCCTCACAAGAAAGGGTGCTGCTCCTCTACAAATGTAAATATCGGTCCTAAGAAGCTGCTGTACTAACAATAAGTTTTTCATTTTTTGAGGGAGGATAGTCTCACAGAGAGGGACAGCCACTGGGTATTTCAAATTCCAGCATGGTTTGAGCTAGGGCTGGGCATCTCGCAAAAGTATCTCAGGATCTCGCAAAAGTATCTCGGGATCTCGCAAAACTATCTCGGGATCTCGCAAAACTATCTCGGGATCTCGCAAAAGTATCTCAGGATCTCGCAAAAGTCCGTCCTTTTTTTTTTTTCACCCATCATTTTTTTTTTTCACCCATCATTTTTTTTTTTTTTCACCCATCTTTTTTTTCCCCCCCGTGGCTCCGTATCATTTTTATTTAAGCAATTTTTTTATTTAAATGTGCACTTAATGGAGCTTTGATTTTTATCTAAAAAGGTACTCCTGTTGTTATACAGTATTTATGGTCACTTGAATAAACGGTTGCAATAAAACTACCTGTGACATGTCATATTTGGCTTTGACTCTGACTGAACATTTGCTCTTACTTTGCAATATAAATATCGGAATATATACCGTATAGTGATATTCAGCCTAAATACATCGGGACATGACTTTTGGTCAATATCGCCCAGCCCTAGTTTGAGCATATAAAGATGTTTTGATCAGTACATTTATATCATATATCATATCAAAGAAACATATATTAAGTGAGGAATTGAAACACTCTCCAGAGAAATGAACACTCATCATTTTAATATAGCTTTAAGATTAAAGAGAGGCACCAACTGGGAGAAAGAAAGGAGAAAATTAACCTGAGTAATGAGGCTAACGAGACAAGACAGCGTCCGAGAGACACATACAGAATGATAGCGAGATTGCTTTAAATTGTTGGGGGATAGTGGGGTCTGGAGAAATCCAATTAGTAGACCATCATTTCCAATGAGAGGATTCTTCAATAATGCAGACCAGGTCAAATAAGCTCTCAATTCACACCATCAGTGGTAACATCTCACAATAAACCATTCATCCTCAAAACCATCTCTATCTATTCTCCAAATGGCCACGAGTGCAAAGAGCAGCAGTTTACAGTACCGCTGGCAAGAAAACGCATGGTTAACCTCTCTTCACTCTGAGCGTCTTTCTCTTCCTCTTTCTCACGCTCTCAAATAATCATTTCCCTTCACCTCGTTACCCTCTTTATTTTCACCATTGCTTTTCTCACCTTATTTTTCTCTTTCTCAGCCTTTCTCAGTAATGGTATAAGAGAGAGAGGGGAAGAGTAAACAGCCAGTGTCATTAAAATATCCATTAACAGCAAATGAGAGACAAAACAATAAACTGTTCAGTGCTGTAGTATTCAGCTGGCACCTTGCACTTATCTTTCCCAGAGAAGGCTGACATTTGGCCATTGTTGGTTTAATTTAAAAAGAAAACACATGTAAAGTTATTTTATTGCTAATTGCTTCAGAAAAAAGAGATGTGTATTGTTCTTCTGCTTGATTAAAACAACAGGTATACCCTTCCTTTGACTTTTAATCTCACTTTGCTTCTGTTCTTTAGCACGGCTCATCATGAATAATCAGGTTCAAAAAGGTTTTGGCCCGTCGTAGTGGTTCTGAATTGTATCTGTAGAAGAAGTCGTAGTTAAATTGAGTGGACTAGATGTTTCTTTAAGATAGACATAGAATAAAAAATGCATCTGTTGAGTAAGAGAACTATCTTAAGCCACAATTAGGATGAAGGTGTTTTAATTGTGGAGAGATCCAATAAGATGCTACTCACTTAGTAAGTGGAAATTTTCTCAAAGCATTAAGTTCACAAATGTTGACACAAATATTTTAACGAATATTGAAAACTGACGGTTAAGGCACAACAATCGCTTGATATGATTAAGTTAAACACTGTGGTTCGGTCTAATTAAGTATGTGCTGTAATTATGTTACGTGTGCGTCATGTTGCTACATGCATAAGTTAAAATAAGTCAGTGTTCACTTTTGGTTTCAAAGGGACACAAACCACAACTTAACTATAATTTCCTGGAAAGGACTAATAAAGTACCTACCTATTGTTGAGAGTAAAGAAACATAGAAATGTTGATAAAAGGGTCAGACATCTTCTCCTTCTAAGTAACACACTAGCAAAGACATTTTACCACAGTCCTTTTGCTCACCCTGTTTCGCCATCACCACACAAATTGGTCCTTCCCACTTTTACTCACAATGTAAATAAAATAGTGTGGCCGTGGTTACTGTGGGCAGAATAATTATGATATGATACGGCCGGATCACGTTAGATGTATTGGTTTGGTACTGATGCTATGGGATAAATCTGAAGTATACATGAAAATCAGCACTGTAGGTACCTGTCATGACTGTTTGCTCCTTGCATTGGCATTTTAGTTGCCCTATATCAACCATGCACTAGTCATATATTACTTCTATTACTATCTATACGAAAACATAAAAAATCAAACATTTCCATCATCGCTCTCTCTCATCCTCCTTATTACATTTATTTTGTGTGTGTGTGTGTGTGTGTGTGTGTGTGTGTGTCTAATTCTTTGGAAGACGTTCTGAGCTGGCAGAAGGTGGCCGTTGACACCATGTACCCAGCACTGGGATTTCCCTACAGGCACACACAAACACACACTCAAGCACGCTCACACATGCACAATTAATTTTCTGGGCTGAAAGAGGGTTAGAAGTGCTAATGTAATATAAACACTGTTTTCACACACACACACACACACACACACACACACACACACACACACATCCTGGGACAGTTGGCTGGCTATGAAAGCAGCTCTCCTGGCATCATCTGTTTCTGTTCAAACTATTTGACTGATTGCGTCCATGTGTCTTTTCTCTGTGTGTGTGTGTGTGTGTGTGTGTGTGTGTGTATGTGTGCACGCTCTGGTTACTTGCAGCTCATTTTTCGGGCTAGGATTCAATTTTTCATGCATGTTTTCCTTTTTGTGTGTTTCACATCATCAACAACAGGAAGCATGTTTAATTTGTGTATTTGAACATTTCTCCTGCTGATTTACCACATTTTAGTTGTCTGTCAGAACTATTATTGTATTCTCCTCTCTTATAGAATATAGTATAGTATATTACTTAAGGCAGGTATGGTATGATGCCAAATGGGAACTTAAATCCTTCCCTGTTTTTTTTTTTTACAAACTCTGAAGAAGGTCTGAACAGCAGAATAAAAAATAAATATATTTATTTCAGGGATCTACAGCACATCAAGGCAACAACACAAATACAGACAGACTAAGTCAATCTGTTTATTCTATTGATATTGGAGTGTCTCTATGATCTCCATATGTTAATGCTGAGGTGTGTGTGTGTGTGTTTGTGTGAATCCTTGTACTCCATACATAATGAGATTGTGAGGACTGGAAGTTTTTATCCAATGGGATGAGGACATATTGGCTGGTCAAAAAGTCTGTTTGAGGGTTAAGACTTAGTAACAATTAGGTGAATATAAGGGTAAGTGTTTGGGTGAGGCATTTGTTGTAACGGTTAAGGTTAGGGGTCTAGAAAATGCATTTTATAAATGAAGGGTCCCCACAAAGATAGACATACAAGGGTGTGTGTGTTTGTGTGTGTGTGTGTGTGTTAAGAGGCTATATAACAATAAAGTAGATCTCACTTTGAGTCAGGACACTGTTCATGTTTATGTACGTACAGTATATATATTTGTTCTAATGTGTCCCCATACATGTGTATTTATAATTAAGACGGTCCCAGAAATATTAAAGAAAAATTATAACAGCTTTATACAGCAAGTCATGACACATATACCAAGCATAGCTTACTCCAAAAATGAGAAAACTTAAATTAACCTTACTAACTTTAAAACAAGAGAAGCTAATTTTGACATTAAACAATGTATTTTTACATTATTTCCAGCAAACAAATGCTGGCTTTAAGTATCATTTTTACCTTCTAAATGCGTTATTTCAGCTATCAGATCACACATCATGTTATCTCATTAGTGCATTTGCTACCACTATAAGCCAACATTTAAATGTTAGCATGAAGTGCTTCACTAATTAGCCAACAATTGCATTTAGCTAACGGGGGCCATTAAAACAGCTGCTCTGCTAACCTTTCTCTGCTCATAAGGCTGTAAAGTACCGCTAAGGGCTATAAATGCAGAACAGTTTACTGTGTCACAGGACATTAGCTTCCATTTGGAAAGAAATCTACCTTGTCAGGCTGTTTGCTTATATTTAGTGAACTGATGAACCCATGTAACATAAGAAGTGTCTTTTTTCACATAATGTATAATTGACCTTTATAAGTGGCCTGTTAACATGCTGTTTGTGAGGTCAGTCATACCTCGAATGGTCGGCCAAAATTGCATATGGCACAGTTTCTGCAAGAAATTGCAAAGCCTCTGCTACTCACTATCTCCCTCTGCCATATGTAAGAATCTCTGTCTCAAATCTTTTTGTTTTCATTCTCACTCACTCTTTTGTTTTGTTTGTGCTCTTTGTTATTTCTACTCCGTCTGGTGTCATCTGCTGTTTTTTCATCTTAGTTTCAAGCCCCATCTCTTTCACTCTCTCTGTTTCTGCCATATGTTTTCTTTACCTTTACTTTCTGTCTTCATCTCTATCAATCATCATGTCTTTATTTCTCTCTCTCTTCTTCCTCAAAGGGTTAGTTGCAAAATCCTCAGTATGTCAAGTAGGGCGGGAATGAAAACATTCAGCTCAGATATGTCATGAAGTATGAAGCCAACTTGTTTCTCCAAACAGAACTCTTCTGCAGGAAACAAGACAACAGCCTTATTAAGTTTGCACCGGGCCTCTGCCCCGTCTGACTCGCCCTCAAGTTGTTGTTGATGGAGTTTTCTTGTTTTCATATTTGACTCACAAGTCCCCAGAAAGTCAATTTTATTCATAGAACAAACTTGTCTGTTTGTCACAAAGTGCTTCAGAGACAGAAATAGATAAAAACAAGATTAATAAAAACAAGCGATAGAACAGCTACATCACAAGCTCAGGGAAAGCTTGCGTTTGATTCTTTTTATATTTTAATTGGATTGCTTTGGGCAATTTCCTGAAAAATCCAGTTTTTTTCATTATTTATACAGAGGAAGTTGGCTGAGCACACATTCTCTTTTAGGAAAAAGTAGAATTCATGAAAGACTTTTATCACATACACTGTAACAAATTGCTGTAAAAAAACAGCCAAATTGTGACAGTAACATACTGTTTTCCATTAAAAAGGTATTATACTGTAGAAAACAATGCATTCTGGGCAATATTTGTAGGTAGCTTGCCGTTTTCCATAAAATACTGTAATATACCGTAAATAGCATTGCATTCTGGGAGTGATGTTAGAATCAACAGCAGAGAGGCCGCGAAAATACGGAAAGCTACCGTATTGCTCGAGGAGACATGCCACAACACGTTGGAGTCTTTCAGCCAACTCTGATCTTCACTCTTTTGGAACATCAATTTCAATCCTGCATTTTTGGAGCAAATCACAGGGTAAGTTTAACTAAATTTCATTTATTTGATGATGTTTGCTTGTTATCATGCTATTATTTTATTTTAGTTAAACTGTGATTAATCATTCTCATATGGTCCTCTTAACCTGCCATGCGGTGAATGGACAGCTACAGCAGTAACATTTAGCATGCTTTTTTATAGTTATTTTGGCAATAAGGCAGATTTCTATTTCAAATAAGTAATTTTGGTTCTTATTTGTTCAGTGTTTTTTCGTTTCCGGTGAGACTGGTGAGAAGTTTGATTTCATGTGCTGAGCCTACAGAGGGAGTTAGCTAACATTAATGACATAGTGAGGCTGCTTGAAATACTTAGCTCTTTCTTTTAGTGTTTGCATTGCATATTGCATTTACAAGAATCACACTTAGCTTTTCCTTTTTTTGGTGTGTGTATTGGCAATTTTTGTGTTGGATTTACTGTCAAAATGCTACCATGCCAGGTTTGTTCTATTGAATATACCACTCTATCTGCATATGTCAGGCACATGAGAATTCATAAGAATATTCCAAATTCAGTTTTCAAGTGTGTCTTGCCTGACTGCAAAAGGTCATTCAAACATTTTGCAGCATTTAAATCCCATGCTTACAGACATCATAAAGTAGGGCAACGTGTTGATGGGCCAACATTAATTGATACAACTCAGCTAACATGCCATGTTGACTTCTGTAGTGCCACTTGTGATAATTTGACAAGTTTGTTCTCCCATCTGAAAATGCATATTAAAGAGGGGAAAACTGTTGCTTGTCCATTTAGACAATGTGAAAAGCAGTTTCGAGTGTTATCAACATTCACGTCACATATGTCAAGAAAACACAGAAACAGTGATGATCTGGTTGACTCAGTCATAACACCAGGCAGCTCCTGTGAGGGTAATGTAAGAAACCAACAGTCTGATATGGACCTTAATGCTCCTGATGATGTGATTGGTGAGCAATCTGATGTCTGCCCAGAAAATGCTGATGTGGCGCAGTTTTTGAAAAATGTGGCCTTATTTTACCTTAAACTGCAAGCTAAGTTGTTGCTCCCATCCTCTGTGATTCAGGCAATTCTTGAAGATTTTCAAGAAATTCATGATATCAGCCAGTCACACTTACTTTTCAAACTGAAAGAAAAACTTGTTGCACTTGGGGTCCCAGAAGCTGACATAAGCACAGTAATTGATGTCCTGAAAAGTGAAGATCTCTTGAGGGCTTGCAATACAGAGACACTGAAAACTGACCAAAGAAGAAAAACCTTCTTCAAAAATAGCTTTAATTATGTCGAGCCACTGCCGATTTGCCTGGGACAGAATGAGGCAGGCAAAGAGTGTTTTGCTCAATATGTCCCAATCAAACAAACAATAAAATCTCTCTTTAACTGTGAGTCAGTAAGGGAGCAATACAATCAAGTACATTCCCGTGTTCTATCTGATGATGTGCTTCGAGATGTATGGGATGGCACAAACATTAAGGAGAACTTGTTATTCAAAACAGACGTCTCATCACTTGGTTTGATCCTATATCAGGATGCCTTTGAAGTGGTGAACCCTCTCGGATCTGGCAAGAAAAAACACAAGATACTCGCAGTGTATCTCACTCTTGCAGACATTTTGCCACAGAACAGATCGAGCACTGATCATATGCAACTTGTTCTTCTGTGTAAAGAACAGGATTTCAAATACTTTGGACAAGATTTAGTCCTGGGCCCCCTTGTCAAAGACCTAAAAGATCTTGAGGTTGGTGGCATTGACATGCCTGACGGAACAGTCTGCAAAGGAACCTTGTGCGCCATTTCAGGAGACAACCTAGGCTCACACAACATTGGGGGCTTTGTTGAGAATTTCAGCAGGAGTAGGAATTTCTGCAGGTACTGTGACATTGACAGAGAAATGTTTGAGAAAAATCCCATTTCTAGGGGTACTAACAGGACCCCACAGTCATACAGAGATCATGTTCAGAGCAATGATGGAGATTCCACTGTTAGCGGAGGTGTCAAATTTGACTCTCTGTTCAATGAGCTGACTTACTTTCATGTATGTCAACCAGGATTGCCTCCCTGTCTTGGCCATGATCTTTTTGAGGGCATTGTGTCATCTGATCTTGCCTTGTACATAAAGCATCTTGTCAGAGTAGACAAGAACTTCACTTACCCTGAGTTGAATCGACGAATAAACCAGTTCCATTATCTTGGTAATGATGCAAACGATAAACCCTGTGAGGTTAATCCAGACAGTGACAAGCTTGGTGGGCATGCTGTGCAAAACTGGTGTTTGCTTAGAATGTTCCCAGTTTTAATTGGAGAGAAAATAGGAAGTCCAAATCATAACGAAGTATGGCAACTGGTCTTACAACTCCGAGAGATTGTGGATCTGATCTGTGCACCGGCCATTTCAATTGGCCAAATAGGCTATTTAAGAGTCCTTATTGATGAGTATTTGTATTTCAGAAAGCATGTGTTTCCTGGTCATCCAATGAAGCCCAAACATCATTATATCTCTCATTACCCAGATCTGATTGCACACTTTGGGCCTCTCATTCGTCTCTGGACATTGCGATTTGAGAGTAAACATACATATTTCAAACAGTGTGCAAGGAAATTGCATAACTTTAAGAACCTTTCCTCAACACTTGCAGAGAGGCATCAGCTTCTTCAAGCTTTTCTGAGTGCTGGCAACTTTTTCCCACCAGCTGTTGTTGTAGAGAAGGGTACAGAGTTTTTCTTAGGAGACTACAATGACAACATCAGAGAATCGGTTGCACGTCATACTTTTGAGCCAGAAAACACTCTTATAGCCAATGAAGTTAATGTGAAGGGTACAAAATACAAAAAGAACATGTTCATTGTGATTGATGATGGTGAGGAGGGGCTTATCATGGGAAAAATTAAAGTAATACTCATCTACAGAGATTCAGCAGTACATTTTATTGCTGAGAAATATCTGGCTGTGCGTCTCCCAGATATAGGTGTTTATTACCTTACACACAGTCAGGAAAGTTACTGCTGTGTTGACCAAGAGAGACTGCTTGATTACTATCCTTTGCCTGAATACACTGTTGGTGGCATGTCATTCATTGTTCTCCACCATTCTTTCCTCTCATTATAGGTCAATGTCTACTTCAGAAGAAGAAATCAAGGCGATAATCGTCAGGGCATTGCCAAATCTTTCTGAAGACACTCAAACGCAGTTAATTTTGAGGCTTCAAAGCTCTGGCTTAGAATCAAAGGAAGACCTGAAATATGTACAGAAGGAAGACGTTGATGACCTCTTGCCTGTTATTCAAGTCCGGAAGCTTTTGGATGCATTTAAGTCAGGTAATGCAAATGTGACACAATGTCATATTTAAGGCTTGAAATGAACACTGGCCATCAGCTAACCCTGGTACAGTTGCTCTGTGTGCAGACATTTGTTTTCTATTGTTTTTCTTCTTTTATTTTGTATTCCCCGAGCCATTTTGTAGGATCGCCATCTTTCGCCATTCACTAATGTGTTGTTTTTCTTTGTTTTAGAGACAGAGATAATCACTCTAGATCTCACATTGCTTCAAAGTCCTACACCAACCTTTAGCCCATCACCACTAGAAAGCACATCATCCCCATCAGCCACTTCATCTTCTGACCTGTCAGACTTAAGCAGCCCAACCAATCGAAGATGTCCACCCCAGATATCCACATCCTGGCCTGAAAAGTTCCAAGTGCCATGGGATCGAATGCCACAGGAAATCCGTTCAGCCATTGCCAATGGTAAAAGACCAACCCCTGCAGAGAGGCGGCAGATGGTGAGAGTGCTGGTAGATGAAATGAGGAAATGTGAGGCCAACCCAACACGTTCCCAGTGTCTCACAGTTTGTAAAAATATTGTGAGGCAATACCCCGACACTTTTGCTGATGTTTTTGCGGATGGCTCACTTATGGCTGGCGGTCATACTTCACTCCTCATCCAGGTGAAAACTCGCATTGAGAACTTAAATCGTGAAAGCAGCTTTACACGCCACCGAACCTCAAGGGCCTCTGGATCCAGCTCTGGACACAAGAGGGGGCCAACTGACACATACGGATGCACCAGATTTCAGCCAGAACTCCCACCAGGGGAGACTGATGATACTGTGGAGCAAAAGCGCAAAAGATTGGAGGAGATCTACAGTCAGGAAGGTGCAGGTGGCATTCAAAGAGCAGAGGTGTCTAGTCTCATGGAGACCACATTTTGTCTACTGCGTCGCCATATAAATGCATTTCCAGCTCCTTCCATTGAGGATATTAGAAGCAAATGGCCCTACCTCTTCAATCAGAGGAGCATCTATGCTCATTTTGAGCTTCTCACAGATCTTAATGTGCTGCGTCTCCTTGAGCTTTCCATGGAAGAATGTGGGAGAGCAATCAAGGAATACTTCCAGAGCAAACCTACTAACAAAGATGTCCAGACTGTTCTCTCCCAGGGTGAAGGCACTGATGTGGCACTTCTCGTTGTCCAGCTTCTTATGGCCCACTTCACCGAGACCACAGATGCGCTCATCCTTCTTGCAGATGTAAGTTTGTTTTTATTGATTTATTGAATATAAATAAAAAAGTAATATAAATAAGACTAGTAATAAGAATAAATTCAATTTCAAAGTATCCTTTCTCAGACTAATGGACACTGTATATATATATATAAAAAAGTTAAATTACAAAGATAAAAAGGTCAGTAAAAAATAAGACCAGAAGTTAAAAAATGTAGAAAAAACTCCATTACAGTAGTTCTTATGAAACAGTTCTCACTATGATTATATTGTCTGTGCCCTACAGTTGTCTGCCACAGTTGATGACGTCGAGAAGACCCTCACCTTACCTCCGACTCCTCGTCTAATCATCCTCTGTATGTATTCAATAAATTGACATACTTTATATTTCATATCAGATGAGCTTTAAGTTGATAAGTGTTCTCTGTATCCCAACAAAGCATGAATGTTCTTCCAAATAGAGATATTTATCCAGGATTTTCAATCAATACTGATATCCCTCTTATTTCACTTTTCAGGTGGAACAGAGTGTGTGACTACCGGACGCTGGATGATCAGCCTTGAGGGTCACGTCCTGTGTGAGGGCATCCAGCCCACCTTTGTGACGGGGCTTGCTGCTCTGTTTTCCCTGTACTACATCTTCAACTTACAGTACCAAGAGGAGGCTGCCTGTACTCTTGAGTTCATTCAAAGGTAAGGCTTGTGTTACCTAACAGACCTTTTTTGAAAGTAGTCATTCTGACATGAAGTTGTGAGTGAACACTCTATTCCGGTTGTCTTTGGTCAAAGGTATTTTGATTTGGTTATGTCCATATCCCCCCAGTCCTTTATATAGCAGCAGACATTATTACTGTCCCTCTAATCTCGGACTATTGTGTTTTCAGGCGCTTCATCGGGATCAACCCGGAGAGAGGGTCCAAGGCCAGCCGGGGAAAGATCATCTCCAAGAAAACAGGGAAAGTTGTCCAGAAGAAGTCACACACAGTCAATCTCCATGTGTCCACTCTTCTGAAGAATCTAATGGACTTTGAGTGGAACTTTGTATAGGTCGGTGAGTGAATCATCATCGCAGTCACTTTTTCCACATTTGTTTTTTTTTCCACATCTTGTTCCATTGACTAAATATGTTATATAACACTTAAAATGTGGATATTTATATTGTTGAACGCTGCAGAAAGACATGTGTGCAGCTACAGTAAACAAGCAGGGACTATGTTCACTTGTCCCAGGACATGCTGTCATATATGTATATATATTGTTTTGCCTTTTGATGCCATTGTCTATAGAACAGTCAGCAAAATATTAGTTCTTCTCAGAGATCTTGGATCTCAGTTATTCTTTGTTTATTATTTATTTTCATTCTATATTTCATTATTATGTTTAGTTTAAGCACAACTCAGAATTTCAATGCAAGCACTTTGAATAACTTAACTGAAAATCAGTGTTCCATTGCAGATAATTTTGTATGTATTAGGTATTTAGGGCCTTGAGTGACAGCAAACAGTTGAATTTGTTTTATTCAATTGTCAACCAGTTAGGTACTGCAGTTGGTGATAATTTTGAAATAAAGGTTATATAATCGATATTTTCTAAGTCTCTTCTTGTACACATTTTTAATAGCTGTATTTTAATTAACTAACTAATTTAGTATACGGTATATTAAAATTGATAAACGAGGTTACAGTGAAGACATCGCTTTATTCATGGGTAATTGGCTTTCAGACAGTAATATGCTCTATTTACAAAAAATGACATTGTATTATATATGGGATTATGGTGAAATTCAATTGATGAAAAAAAAAACAGTATTGCAATATATACTATGTGTATCTATATATACTGTGAATTCATACAGAACTATACTGCCTTTTAGTCAACTGTAAAAATTAAGGAAATACAGGATTGTACTGTTAAGTAGATAACAGTAAGGGAACTGTAAAATTAACAGTACAATGCTGGCAACCCAGCTGCCAGTATTTTACTGTCAAATCAAGGAGATACAGGATTGTACTGTAAAGTAGATTACAGTAAGGGAACTGTAAAATTAACAGTAGAATGCTGGCAACCCAGCTGCCAGTATTTTACTGTCAAATCAAGGATTTTACAGGATTGTACTGTAATTCAGTTAGTGATTTTTATCACAGTAGCATACTGTAAAGTAGATTACAGTAGGGGAACTGTAAAATTAACAGTAGAATGCTGGCAACCCTGCTGCCAGTACTTTACTGTTAATTTACAAGACAATCGTTTACAGTGTATGATATTTTATTAATACATGTAGAGTAAATGACAAATTAGCATATTTGCCCTTTTAGCACACAGTCGGCTCACTGTTCCAATACAAATGAGATTCTTTAGTGCTTTTGAGAATTAATTCTTCCATCATGTATAAAACACATCTTAGATAACAGGTTAATTTGCTGCAGTTCACTTACAAAATTAATACTCTTAAAATACATTGCTGACAGTCTGGATTTAAGCTGCCCAAAAGCCCTGAAAATCTGTAAACTTACTCTTTTCTTTTATTAAATTTAATGTGGATGCCTCAGGCTACCAGCAATGCAATCATTTGACTTCCAATCTGTGGCGAGCATTTATTTTCAATTTAAACAGCTTCTAGTGTCTCTATTTAACTTAGCGGAAGATTATGTTGAGTTATGAAACAATAGGGTGTAATTATCTTCAATAAATACAACTCTCGGCTGTCTTTGTAAAGGTTTTGTGTTACATAGAGCAATGTTTGGGTTTTCCTAATAGAGTTTATGTTCAGAGCTGCCAAGAACTTCCTGTTACTGTGAATTATGAGTCTAGTCTGGAAGGAAAAACTGTGGAAGCAGCGTGACATTGTTATAAGATCCACAAAATGTAAAAGGGCAGATGGTTTGGTGAACAAAAGCACTGTGACTTTACAACATATTCTCACATAAATAACAGGTTTCAATGATTTCTTCCAAAAATTCAGCAAGACTGCTGGTTTGAAAGCGTACAAAATAATGGTTCCGGTTTTAAAATCGTTGTTTTAAACATGTTATAAGAACAAATTAAGGTTTAAATAACAGAATGAAATGAGAACATAAGAAAATAAGTTTGTTATGGATCCGTTTGCAACAGATATGAACAACATTTTGTGGGATAACTATGAAATTCCATGCATTACTTTTACTGGAATACTTACAAACTGTTCAAGAGAACAGCCCGGACTACAGGAGATCAGGAGATGTTTGTTTCTGGTTTCCTGCCAATTTAGACCACAAAAACGTTTAAGGTTTAAGACAAAGAACTTCCTGGTGAGGCATTATAAAGACGTGAAGAGAGTGAAGTAGAAACGAGGATGATGTGATGGAAATTACATAGTTAAGTAAAATGTGATGCCCAAAACGTGAGGCACGAAGTTCAGTGATGTTAGAATCATATAACTTGCTGTTGTTTTCACATGGGACAAAAGCTCGGGACAACAGATGACGTCTGAACGACCTGTCCACCACCACCACCCTTCCCACTCTCCCAGAGTTATACTTCCGTCATTTAATCTCCATCTCGTCGTCATTCAAAATGACTAAGGCCGCTAGAGGGCGGTGGACAGTCTGAAACATAATTATTGGATGTATTTTGCAGTACAAATTAGCTATGGGGTCGTTTTGAGCTGAGAACAGTCCCCAAATTATGTTTTTCTGCCGATATTGACATCAGATGAGGAAAGAACTCTTTAAATCATTGAAAAGGGTCAGTCAATTTAACAGAAATACTTTGTTTTACTAGACTATTTGTTGTATCCATTACCTTTTTGGGTGGATGGGGTATAATGCAGCAGTTTTTTAAACTTCTATCTCTGGTTTCTGCTGGTGAATCGATGTTGTTTTGAATATTTTCTATAGTAATTTTTTTTGTAGTGCAGCCATACTTTCACTTAATAATATTCAAATTGTCCGCAGTGTGTATGCCATGTCTGCATGCGATGAGTTCATTAGTTCAGATTATATTGGAGTAAGTGTTTTGACAGGTGTGTAAAATCATGTGAATGCATGTGTGTGTTTGTGTGTGTTTGTGTGTGAGATCTCATTAATGGTGTTTTTATTGATGAATCCTCCAGTCATGTGGAACTCCGTTTACCCACAGTGCCATTGGCTTCAGGGGCACCATGGCAACACAGTAAGTAGGATAAATGACATCACAGCTACCTGCCATCGCACAGCTGGGGGGGGGGGGGGGGGGAGATCATTTCGGTACAGGAGAGAGAAAGATAGAGACAGATGCTGTGAGAATAAAACAGGAGTGATGCTGTGCTGTGGCGAAGAGGTGGAGGACAGAAGACAAATGAGAGGTATGAGAGGAGATCAAGGGAGGAAAAGTGTAATGAACATGTTGGGTACAGGAGTGAAAGAGGAAAAGAGTGATGGATCTGCATCTAAATGGAAGTGTAATGAAATAAAAACTTATTGTATAATCATTTATATGTGACATGCCATCAGCTTATGTCATTAAAGACATGCTGGCTGCTGTTACACCTGACGTTAATATGCATATTGTTTTCAGATGATCTGAATGAGATGTAGCTGCACTCTGCTTCAACCCTGCCTCTTTCATAAATGTTAACATTCTACTAGTTTGCTTTTCGTAATTTGTTTTGAAGGAAACACAATTTCTGTCTGGATTACATTAACCAGCAGTCTGGGATGTGTGATGTTCACATACTGCTTGAGTTGGATTGTTTGTGTAGAAAGTGTTTTTTTTTCACATGATGCAGCACCTGGAGGATGCAGCTTGCATAATAAACTAAGTAAAGTTATTGTGGTTATGTTTCAGTATTCAAAAAGTCAACACATTGTACAACCCAAGACCACCATCTTTCTTATCTCATCTTTTTTACAGGAATCATTTTATTGTAGAGTTGGTGAACATTTTCCAGATGTGTATTGCTAGATAAGTATAAGTACCTGTCATTGCCAGACTAATTTGCAAAATGTTTTGGTCAGGAACCTCTCAGTTCATTTTTGATTTTCAGAACCACAAACCATAAACAAGTGTGTTATGCTGTGATGTTGTTTGGCCAAAAAAATGGCAGCCATTCACAAACATTCTCAAATTTCAGCTAAACGGTCACTGAAATGAGTTTATGAGAACATTTGAGGTGAAAAATCAGCAACACAGTATCACAATCTTGATCATATTTGATCAGCGTGACTCCGCAGTGTTGCAAACTTAGTGACTTTGTCGCTATATTTTAGACTTTTCAAACCCCTCTAGCAACTAATTTTCAAGAAAGTGACTAGCGACAAATCTAGCAACTTTTTCTGGTGTTATTGGAGACTTTTTGGACACTCTTTCTTACTCTTCTTAACAAGCTGCAGTTGCTGCCGGCGGCCCCTCCCTCACCCCAACGCACTCACAGTCCTCCCACAGGAGTCTCTCCCAGCTGCAGTCAGAACAGAGATGTCAACTCCTCTGCATCCAGTCTGCACATGAACCGCACATGCGTGAAGTCACTGCTGTGTCAGATTGTCTCTTTTGGGTCACTTTTGCCGGATTAAGGAGCAGGGTTGGAATTGTGACAGAAGACAGTGCACTTGCAGTTCTAAACATATTTAGAGTGTTTTAACTCACTTTTTGTCTTTCCCACAAAATTATTCCTCTCTCCTACAGCATCCATTACAATTACATGCACATGGTAAATTATGCAAATTAGACGATGACGTCATTTAGCGACTTTAGGGACAGCCAACGGCTACTTTGCTAACTGAGGAGTTGGCAACACTGGAAGTCCGGAGTGAGGAGAGGACTTGAGCAACTCCGTGCGCATGCTACTTAGCAGAGAGACTTAGAGAGAGAGAATCGAGACAGGACGGGAGTTGAGAAAAGAATGAAACTCTTTGGGAAGTGATTCAGTACGTTTCGTTCTGCCAAGTGCTTTGTTCTTTAGAACGAATTGTTTATAAACGAGACATCACTATGTTACAGGGATAGTGTAATTCTTCATTGAACAAAAAAAAGTGAATGTATGCAGAGGATGTTCACCTGCTGAGAGCCTGACTCAGCTAATTTCCACTCCTCAGGGTGCCTTTTATGGATGCACTTCTGACAGAGAAGAAGCTGCGTAAATATATGCTTCATTTGTAGGAAGGAGGCAGGAGCTTTAAATGTTGTGAGCTACTTCCTGCTTGAATCAACATGCAAAAGTATTTCCATTCTACTTGTCATATGCGTGAATAATAACATAACATAAATAATTAATTAGTCTTTGCAGTTAATATGGTGACATCTGGCCCTCTTCATCAGCTGGAGGTAACGTAGGTGACCTGATTAAAGCCAGTGGGTGTTCGGCCCAAATAGCTCAGTATAAAACCACTGCAGTCAATAGTAATCTTCCAAGATGAATGTTAATACAGATAAAATGGGGGCAGTGTCAGTCATAGTATAACAGGACATCACAGTGCAAAGGGACAGAGCAGGAAGTATGATAGACTGCAGCTCAGCAAACACTTTGATGTTAAGCAGATGTCAAAGGGACGGCCTGTACCAACACGAGAGCTTCTGCAAATATAGTATCAGAATGAAAGCTGAGACGGCGACCGCAGTCGCTCATATCTGCCAAATGGACTGCTTCGTGATATCTGCACCGCCGCATATCAGTTCAAAACAGTTCCCAGAGCTATTCTAATAGGATTTCTTTCTTACCTTCCCCGTAACATTATACAAGACATTAAGATTAATGTTCAAACTGCATGTGTCTGTCAGCCCGATGTTTGCTGAGGGACTGTAGCTATCACTCTCCATAAAGACAGAAACAACTCTGGTTTTATGAAATGCACTTAGGAGGCAGATTGTGGTGCAGTGAAACAGCGAAAATAATATCTATCTATCTATCTATCTATCTATCTATCTATCTATCTATCTATCTATCTATCTATCTATCTATCTATCTATCTATCTATCTATCTATCTATCTATCTATCTATCTATCTATCTATCCATCCATCCATCCATCCATCCATCCATCCATCCATCCATCCATCCATCCCATCCTTTTGCCGGATTTAGGAGCAGGGTTGGAATTGTGTTTTAACTCACTTTTTGTCTTTCCCACAATATTGTTCCTCTCTCCTACAGCATCCATCCATCCATCCATCCATCCATGAAACACATGAAAACAAATTAAGCCACGCAGCAAACTATTTGACCACCTTAACTGAATCGGAGGCTCAGTCCAATGTATACTGTCATATTATTTCATGACTTTTGATACTGATCTCATGACACTGAGCCAACTTCATTACCCATCATTCTCTTCTCCCTCCCAAGATGGTTATCGGACATCAGCGAGCCGCTTTGCAAAAGAATCCTTCACCTTGGCAGTCTCCTTACCATGAACAGGTAATGGATACACAGGCAGGTGAATGCACTGCGAGTCAGTTCATATTGGTTTCACACACGCACCGGAACACACACACACACACACCTCAGAGTCTGTTAATGCTGCAGACAAAGGAGATGCCGATCGATCGCTGGCAAGGCCAGACATGAGACAAGCACTATAGTCAGGAAATAATGCCACACCACACACCCCGCTCGGCTGCTCGCAGGGTGAGTTAAACGCTGATGGAGGCAGCGGTATGAAGGTGAATGCTTTGTGATTAGAAAGCCCTGATGATAGAGGAAATGTTCAGAGACATTCTGCTGGCAGTTACCAGCTCACAGGCCAGGAGGTTCATTTATCAAAGACTCTTACCAGGGTCTCTGTCAGTATTCTCAGGGTCTGCAATAAAACTTGATGTTACGGAGCCAAGTGGGAGGGTGCCAGGTTGGCACGGTGCAGGTTTTCAAGTCTGCCAACATAGATACTGACACTGACACGGGATCAAAAATACTGACAGGTATGTTTGTTCTGGCTGTGAGCTGGCAAGAGAGGGCCAGCAGGTAGTAAAGTCTTACACTCAGCTGGGTGGGAATCAGACTTCTAATGTGAAGGTTGTTTTTTTATTTATTTGATTTCATCTTGTAAGTACAATCTTGCTACACTGTCATCTTTTGTTCTGGTATTTCTGTAGGAGTATGATGGCATGTTCCTCTTCAGCAAGACAGTATGATGCTGGTAAAGTATAAAGTATAGCTTGTGGTCCTGTATCACCTGCATAATGTCCCATTTTATTGAAAATGATTTTGAGTGCAACACTTTCTGTCGGTTAAAGTGGAAAAGTAACTCATAAATTATATTTGTCTTTGAAACTTGATGCAAACTAAATCACTAATTTGTTTGATTTATGTTGATGTCAAATTCAGTTGTTTAGATTAATTCACCCTAATTTTGTGTTGCATCAAAAAAAGTAAAACCCCAGTCTCAGCCAACTTTTTTACTCATTGAATGTGATGCAGCATAATATGAATGAATGTGCAGATAAAATAGAGAAGAAGAAAAAAGTAAATCTTTAGTCGAGTTCTGCAGGCTCTGAAATTATGTAGCAGAATTTAATTTTGCTCCTTAAAATGACAATAAACCCAGGGGTTAAAACACATATTTATCTCACTGCCCTCCAACCCGTCTCAGCAGGGGAACCACGCACCAACACACACAAACCAAAAGCACTCTACGTAACCACCCACTTACCAACTGGGACTCTGATTCATAGCCACCCACATGCAAAAACACACAGATTCATTTTGGGCTCGCAATCAAACTCCTTCCAAAGTTGGAATTCATGAGAAAAATCAATGTTAATGTCAAAATTAACTGCCTGCATTGATTGTCTCCAGTTCTGGGTGTCAAAAAATGTAATTATATGCTATATTATATATTAACCTGGAAATTCTATGTATTTAATTCATAATCTTTGAAGTGTGTACAATGGAGGAAAAAGCTGAGAGTTAAAGGTCTGTGTAAACACATATCAGCCATCTGTTCCTTAAGATACAAATAATATCAGTATTAATGTTGTTTAAAGATCAGAAGAATCGACAGGTGAAAAATTATACAACTTATTTTATTATTCTAACCACTTGGGCCCAGATTTTTACGATAAGTTTCACCTTAATGAGCATCAACAAAAATCAAAAACAATTTATTCCTGTGAGCTATTTTCACGTGTCATATATCTGTTTTGTATCTGCTCGTTCCAGCACTTCAAACAAGCTGCGTGGGTTAAATACTAAAACCAGAAAATTATGTTTTTAAAGCTGCAACAAATGCATACAAATTTTATATACGCTTCATAAAAATGTCCCTGAAAATATTTATTATCAAGGTTGTCTTCATGTATGATTTCCTGTGTCAAGTAATGCATTGGAATTCGTAGGTATCCCATGAAATTTCACTGAAACCAGTGATGAAACAATGAACCTGTTGGGAAAGCAGGAGGGATGGTGGATGGATCAAACCTTAGCTCTTTTAACCATGTGACCGATGTTCATGTCCTGTTTTTTGAAGCTATGTCCAGAAGAGTTTTTAAAAGCCTTAAACTACTTTTTTTTACCAACCTTGTTTGGTACCTAACCATAAGGAAGAGGTTTAGGTGCATAAAACTGTTGTACCATATTAAGAACATGTTTAAAACAGGTATCATGATGTTGAACAATGATCGTCACATGTCAACAATATGTTGATGCAATCTTGAATTTCATAGAATGCAATGTTTGTTTGTGATGATCAACTATGAACAACCAGCAGGTTCAGCGGGTTTTAAAAAGCAAATTTATGTATTTTATCAATAATATGTGGTCTAAAATGTTGCTATTAGATGAGTAAATGTCTTAAACAGTACATTAAATACTCACAGTGTAATATTTACGGCCCATCCATTAATACACTCCATACTTTCATTTGAACATTTACATATCCACAATGTGAAAAAATTAACACCTGCTTTCAAAAACTCCTTTCTTTCAAATTTCTAAATTGGGTTGTCATACTCTACAAACAATAGAGTGTCACAGTGTTTCCCACTCAATGTGACAATTTTACACGTAGAATCCAGGCAGGAAACTGTCTGCATTAACACTTTCAACACCTTTATGTAACAGCATCTCTGGCTATTTTACACTGCTGGTTATGAAATATGGATTGTGAGGGAACTGAAAATGACGATGGAAGTAAAGGGTCATTGCAATAATTCTGACATGCAGTGGTTACATTAAGCAGACCATTTTTATCTTTCACCTACCACATTTACTTGGCTTTCCAACAGCAGCCTCTAGAGGGAGCTTTGTTAAAAGTTGGCCAATGAAAGTAAAGCATTCAGGAGATCACAGCTGTGTCTGAATCACAGGGACGGGGTGAAATTGTATGCACTTATCTTATGCCGAGAGTGTTTGGATAAAAGCATCCATTAAGTGTTCTATGTTGAGACTGAGTGGAGAAGCTCAATTAGTCCATTTGAAAAAAAAAGAACAGCAAGATGTTGCTCCTCATATTTCACATCCACCCCGGGTTATGTTTATGTGTTAGGCATCGCAGCCTGTGTATGTTTTACATGACTTTCAGCATCATTTCACTGATGCACGCAGCTAATCTGTGCCGCCTATTTTATAGGTAAAAACATAAAGCTGCTTAATGACACGACAGGGGCTCAGCTCCCTGCTCTCAACACAACTGCCCTTGTAAAAGTCAAGCTGTGCTGCAATATAAGTGTTCAGTTCACACATACATTATCTGATATTTTAAAGCAGTGGTGGAAAGTAAGTACATTTACTAAAGTGCTGGACTTAAGTACACTGCAAAAAAGGTGTGTCTAAAAACAAGATAAAAACACTAAATCTGAGGGAAATTTTCTTGCTTCATGGACAGATAATTTCACTTGACAAGATTTCTTAAATTAAGATTGTTAAATCTAGAGATAAGCATGTTGAACGCTAAAAAAACCAAATTAACTCTTCTCTAAACAAGATAAATTATGTAACACCTCTAAATTTAAAGTGTTTTTTATCTTGGTAAGAAACAAATACTTTGCAGTGCACTCTGCTCGAGCCAGTTCATCGCTGCTTTAATTTATCTTGTTTTAAGAGTTAATTTCTTATTTTAAGCGTACAACATGTTTATTTCTAGATTTAATCTTAATTTAAGAAATATTGTCAAGTGAAATTATCTGTCCATGCAGCAAGATAATTTACCTCAGGTTTAGTGTTTTTATCTTGTTTTTAGACACACTACTTTTCTGAGTATCTTTATTTTGTGTTTAGTTATACTTCTGCTCCATTGCATTTCATTGAGGCAGATATTAGACATTTCACTCCAATACATTTATTTCACATCATATAGTAAATTTCAGATTGAGATTATTCATGAAAAAAATGAATTAACTAATGAATTCTCATCTATTATTATGTATTGACCTATTTGTATGAAACACTTAGCTATTAGTGCAACCTTTGCCAGCTTCAACATTAGTGGTACTTGCACTGAGATGTATCAATAATAATAATAAAAAATGGTCATGTGTCATCACTTCACTACTGTCTTCCACACAAACCAATATTTTTTCCACTAGAAATAAAGGGATTTAATTTTCTTAGTTGTCCTTTTTTGAAGTAAAATTAAGTTTTATAATAACTCACTGCAGAAACATTTTGCTTTTTGGTTTCAGCCCAATCTCTCCACTCTTCCCTCTCTTTCTCTCTGAAAAAAGAAGACAAAGTGCTGGAAGCAAAACTGTGAAATCAATTTGTTTGGTAATATGACAATAAACCCAGGGGTTAAAGCACATATTTCTCTTTGTGGTCAGTCGGACTGTTATGCTTTTGTGATGCACCTCAGGAGGTGAACCAAACACACACACACACACCTACACACACACACACACACACTGAGAGCAGTAAATACTGAAATCAATGTTCACAGCAGGATCTGAATGGACTGCACTAACCCAACTAAAACTATTAGCCTCTAATGGGGAAAACCAACATGAATGGGGTAGCACTTCCATAGCCTGGCTCAGAATGGGGCATTAGCACTCACAGTGAATACTGACTGTCAGCATGCTAACTTTATTAGCCATGTGGCTCCACGCTGGGTATGGAAATAGGATTGACTGCATAGGGAGAGGGTTAGCGTGCTAGCATGAGCTTTATAATAAAAGTCAATGGAAGTCAAAGTGTGTGCATGTGTGTGTATGTGTGAGTGAGTTTTTATAATGGCAGTGAACTCCCAAAGTCAGAAATGGAATTATGAAACACAATTGTTGACATGTGTGTAAGTCTATGCATGCCTCAATGCATTTGTGCATCAGTGTTTTTTGCGCATCTGTGTATGTTTGCGTGTGTGTGTGTGTGTGTGGATGTTATTAAGTGTGTGCATGCCTATCATCTCTGAATGTGTACCTGTTGGAATATTGTATCTATCCATGATTATTGAAGCCAATCTCCACTGTGTAATAGAGTTGACATATGACATGCATCTTCCTCTCAGTGTCTGACAACACCAGACACAAATGAGGATAAAATGCCAGTTTGCATCAGGAGCAAATTGAAATTGAAGGCATCTGAAGTCGTGTCTGTGAAGGAATTCAGAATAACAGAATTATGAGTGATGGTTAACAGATGTCTGGTTGTTTGCCATATCAACTGAACATAGATTCATTTGAATGTTTGAGTTGTTGTTTGATATTTCCTCCCTTGGAGTGTTGAAAAAGTGTCCATGAACAAGAAACTGAAGGACAGATTTTTGAACATTTTATGCAATTTGAGTTTACACTCCAAAAAAGCAGCTCGTAACTCTTCATTAAAGCATCTGCTGTCCTTTTTCACCATTTCTGTATGGGTATTCATGGACAGAATCCCAAGGCACAGCTGGATGGAGGAGGATGTTTCATTGGTGACCTCAAAATACGTCCTTACTCTTTGCAGATGATGTGGTTCTGTTAAATGGTAAATGGATCTGCTTTTATATAGCGATTTTCTAGTCAACCACTCTAAGCGCTTTACACTACAGACGGTACTCATTCACCCATTCACACACATTCATACGGTGCCACCTGCCACCATTGGGAATTCATCTATACACACAGAATCGAAGCAATTTGAGGTTCAGTATCTTGCCCAAGGATACTTCGACCATGGTCAGGGATCCAACCACAATCTTTCGATCAGTGGGCGACCATTCTACCAACTGAGCCACAGCCGCTGTTGGTTTCAGCAATCCGGGGCCTTCAGCACACACTGCAGCAGTTTGGTTGGGATAAAAGCTACATATTCTGCGAGAACATCCCTTGGAGAGAAAACACATTTCTCTGTTCTTGACACATCTTCCGGGAAAAACTTTTTTCTTGTTTGGTGTCCGACAAAACTTTCTTCTTGTTCCTGCCACCTCAAGAAAATGAACAAATTTCTCTGTTCTTGCATAGTATGTATTAGCTTTGAGAGTCAGCATCTCCAAGTTTCAGGTTCTTTGCCATAGAAACAGTAGCCTGCGAATGGAAGCGGTTCAGCTATCAAAAAAGTTTTTGTCTCAGCTTGTTTAATCTAGTTAACATTAAATAACATAGATAAATAAGCTGTCAAAGTGAGGTTCCTGCATCGGGTGGTTGAGCTTTAGAGATAGGAAAGAGCAGGAAAATGTTTCTTTGGAGAAGGCAATCTGGAATACCTTGTTAAGTCTGCTGCCCCTGTGACCTGGCACCAGATAGGCGGATGAAAACGGAGCCTAAAAATAAACGGATCCCTCGATCATTAAAGCTACACTAATTTAGTTTTAAATTTACAATTGGACTTTTTACCAGCTTTACTGTTTTTGGCTCAGTCTCATGACGAACCCTTAATTAATCAATTGTTTCTCATTTATTATAGGCCAAAAGGGGTCTAAGTTGTCTAAAACCCCACTATATGGTATCTTTAACTAAAGAGCAGATGGTTAGCGACTAATTGATGAACATGGAGGAGCATTTAACAGGTAAAAAGACCAAAAATTCCCCCAGGTGTTGGTGTAGACCAAAAACAGTGTTAGAATTGAATGAATATTGATATCACATTGATCAGGTGGCCAAAAACTAATTAAAACGAGTATCACTGTTTTTTTTTTCCTCTGTCTGCTGGATGTATCAGTAGGCAAATATACAAACATATTCACCTTAAACTGATGACATTATCTTGTATACAAGTGACCAAACAATTTATTGATGCTGCTGTAAAGAGTTAAATAAAGTTTCTAAAAAAGTTTTTATGGAATAGAGGAAAAAAGAGAGACCACTACATGACCCAGATGGAGCAACCGGTCAATGCCGACACTCTGATGAGCAGGTGGAGGATGGAGGATAGCGTACAGTCCCAAGGTAATTAAATATTGTACTGAAGCCTAATGCAGCCTGGATGAGCTCCTCTCCAGCCTCCAGCCAGCATTAATCTCACAAGCTCAGTGTTTCCAGTGAGATATTAGTCTGGAAAACATGTACTGAGAATAAAAACGGTTTCCATCTGTTAGGAAACCTGACCAATCAGCCAATCATGGAGCTTAACTGTGAGTTTTGATTTAATTTGATGCCTTTTTTATTCCTGAATAAAAAAGTAAGAATGTAATGTTGTGACGTAGATGTAGAAAAAAAAACAGTTTGTGTGACAAACGTGTGACTGGTTTCCGACCTTCACCTAATAATAATAATAATAATAATAGGTTAAATGTCGATATCAGACTTAATTTTTATGATTGTGACACATTTCAAACACCTGTCAATTCACTCCTGTCTTGCTGTATCTTGTCATTTGGTGGGTATATTTAATACCTGATGCACATTGAGGGTTGTCTAAGTGCAGTGAAGTGTCTTTCCAGCTCTGCAGAGGACACAGGAACAAGGAGCAGGTCCCTGACAGCAGTGTGAACCTGATCAAACAGGCGTCTAACTGCTCCAGACGTTTGCAGTAAATCAGCAGCTTTAGAACTGAACCAGTAGGTGTACGTAAGGATGAATTGGGATAGCTGGACTTTACACTGACACTTTTCAGCTTTGGATATTCATCTCTGACATCAGCCGGTTCCTTTGAAAGTAAGGTCTTTTCAAATGTTATCTTGGCCTGCAGATCTTTCCTGCTAAATCTCTCTGAAAACTGGACTTAAGCTATCTGGCCATTTTCAACATGCTGCGATTTACACAAAATCATAGATAATGGATGTGAAGCTACATCACACCGTTCACACCGTTTTCCATTTCCTGACGGTTCAACACATAATTTTAAGATGTTCTGTTATTGCATTGCTATTGCAATATTTTTTAAGACAGAATCAAAAATATGTATCAGAAGTTAAAACATCAAATTGCTTTTTGCTTTGGATGTTGGCCTTACATTACTCCAACACCTCCTTTGATCCAATTCAGAATAATAAATTGACCTGAACATGTGATTTTTTGAAGCCTTGGTATATCTGTCAATAGTATGAATTACTTACTTCCCCCAAGGAGGTTGTTTATGAGCATTTTTTTCAAATTTTAACACTGAAATTAGTTTGAAAGAATCCACATGGAGCATGATAGAAAGATTTCAACATGATGGATTGGCATTATATTTGGTACGGACATTTGTTATGCTTAGTGGATGAATCCTTTAACTTTTCCTCCAGAACCACCCACAGGTTGATATATTTAGTTCAAAGTGAAATGTGTCAACAACTATTGGATAAATAGCATTTTGACAGGTTTTCATGTTCCCCACTGTATTAAATGACTTGTTCAAAAACAAAGAAATAACTGTCACTGTTTCCTATATTTATCCAACACTTTGGTTGATGAACAAATACCTGCAAAACAAAGACAATGACAATGACATAAGTGTCTATTATAATTTGGTTTTAGTGCTAATAAGGCAATGTTTGCTTGCTACAATACTGAACAAATTCGAAAGAGATGGAATACATGATACTCGATACAGAGTAGAACACCTGCATGTGAACATGATTTGAAATGTCTGTACTATTATTTTTACCTTCATCCTCAGCAGAAGAAAACACACCATTTTCAATTGTTTTGAATGGATCATCTTCACAACATGCCTTCGTTTTCTGCTTTTCTGATGCTGATACTACTATTCCGTCACTGCCAGCCTCATTTCAAAGCCACAGAAAAGCTCAAACAGGGTTATACAAGGCGCAGACAAAAAAATATAAAAAAATATTTTTTAATGCTTAAAAAGTTGCATAATTCATCTCTAATTTACAGTGACAGAGCGATGTCATGGCTCTTGTCAGTTTTGTCACTGATATTTTATCTATCCCCTTCCTTAGTATACTGTTTTAGTTTATTTCATTTGACAGAGGCTGACAGACAGAGGGTCAGTGTCAGCAAACAAAGTGACAATGAAATGACAGCTGAGTAAGTTGTGGAAGATAAAATGGAGTCCTTGGGGGGAGTTTAAGGGTAAATGTCAAATGGGTGCTATTTCTGGATTGGTATCAGTCCCTTATACTTAAATTCTGATGAAGTGAGTAAAATTGCAGAGCATATTTAACCAGGGCAACCTAAACCTGTACTGTGCACGGAGGAGTGCAACTGAAAATGAGCTCCCTTTTTGTTTATCCAAAACACTACAGCAGAGACAGGTTGGCAGATAGAGAGCAGGGAGCTGACAGTTGGGCATGTTGTGGAAGACAGTGTTGGAGGCTGTGATGTTTTCGTCTGTCTCTCGGTGAGTCAACTCTAACCCCAGATGACTCCAACAAAAAGTGTGTTCTTTCGACTAGAGGAATCTACCTCCAGGCGTCCACCGGGCTCAGGCACTCACTCCACCAGTAATAGGTTGGAACTCAGCTCATGACCTTGCTTTTCATCTTCGCTCTTTGTTGTCACTCTGAAACAGAAATACCTATAGCCAGAGTACAGTAGAGTTATTGAAAAGCAATGTGAGGGGGCAAACTAAGACAAGTGGCACTTGATTTCCATTTACCTCTCTTTATGTCTGATTATTTAAAAGTCTGGGGAGACTGGCGATCCAACACTAATCCTGTGATCAGACACATTGCTTTTTTTCTCCAGCTCAAACACAAAAGTGGAGCTCTGACCGTCAACATGAACAAGTGGGACAGAAGCTCAATGGGTACAAGGCTGGTTACATCATTCTTGTTATGTAACATACAACGATGGAAGGGAAAGGAAGGTTGTTGCGATGGTCCCCCGAACCCTCAAGAAGAAATCTGTTCTGCAAGTGAGAATGTGGTGTTACTGACAGCTCACAGGGCCGAAGGTGTGAAATGCATGAGAGGGAAGCAACGCTGTGAAGATTTACTTTCATACTTACTTTGGCATGAGCAGAAGATAACATGTAATTTTAAAATATGAGATGACTGTGAAACCTGTCACTGGATTTTGGACCAAATTTAGTTGGAAAACATACTGGATTTGCATGACAAATGTGATAAATTTGAATAATACATTGAGGTTGAGTTAAAAAGTAAGGCTTTTTTTATTGAAATTACAATATGTAACACTATAATATCTAAATCATAGGAGCAATAATATGTGTCAGAATATCATTATACATTAAGTAGTGTGGTGCATTAAAGATGTCCTGTCCTACAATCCTTTCATACGGTCTAAGGAAAAAAATATTTTGGTCTCTATTTGGTCCAAATCCTACCAAAAATCACCACCACAATCAATTTGACATGATTTTTAATGTTAAGTGAGAATAATAATGCAAAAGTGATCATTCCCACCAATATTGTGAATCACATAGTAATTCCAATATCAGTCAAAATGATTGCAGTAAGATTTATCTTTTTTCAAAATCATTCAGCCCTAGATAATACCAAACGTCATTGAGACACCTGTTGTCCAATCTGCAATAAAATTGGTATGGTATATCTGCTGGCACATATAAAACCTAGTTTTATTCAGATCATTTAGTTCTTAGTTTAAGTGTAGTCCAAACTGACATGGCTGTTACTTAAGCCCTATCCAAACAGGGCTACTTAAAGAAGTTTAACCCTCAATTAGCACTTACTACCTTATTAACAGGCTATGCAGTTGGGTGGTCTTTGTTACTGCTGCTGTGGTCCTGCTAGACTCCCACTACTACTATCATCAATATTAGTGATTTTTTTATTATTATTGCTGCCATTACTACAGCTACTTCTGTTATTTCCATTCAAATAATACACACTGATACCATTTCTATTATCATTATTCTCTATTATGCTATTATATTCACTACCGACACCGCTACTATCATTAGTCACAGACACATTGCAATTTTAGTTCTATTATTATTGTTGTTTCAGTCTCTCTGTCTCTATACCCTCTTTCTGTCCTATCACATTCTATATATTGTGTGTTAATCCTTTCTATCCTTTCTATATAAACGGCATCTATTGCATGTCTGTCCATTACGGGAGGGAGTCTTTCCTTGTCCGATTTCAGGGTCAAAGGACAGAGGGTGCCCCTTTCATAGTGCGGTCCTGCAAATGTCCCGCTATATTGCTGGAAAGATCTGTGCAGGCGTGATATTTGTGGCATGATATCCCTTTCATAGTGCAGTCTGGCATCGTGGAACAGGCGGGAGGATAGTGGGAGGACACAGTAGCACAATGCTAAAGGCTATGCAGTACAGTTTGTATGTGCTGCAGCAGTATGTGTTCACTTAGCTATCTCTGTTTGTTCACAACAAGCACCTGACAAAGTTAGCGAAGCCAGTTTGTTTACAATCAGCGGCGGTCACCAGGTGTATGCTGGTTTGTTTGTAATAAACGGTGGACGCTGTGCACAGTTAGCGACGGCGGCCGCAGCTGTTGAGCAGGTGAACTGTGATTTGATGACTGTCAGACCAAGTGGCAGGTGTATGTTAGACGCCACGCGCAACATCAAATATCCCGATTCGCCCCAATGGCAGTTTTATAGTGGTCCCGCTTCCAACAGTCCCACCAATTTTCAACCTCTGTGACTTCCTCTGGAGGCTGAAAATTTGTGGGATCACTTGATCCCAGCATCCTACTTCGGGTGTGTTCATAGTGGAGGCGAGACGTTACAGAGCCCTAAATGTCTCAGCAATATGAAAGGGGCTACACATTTGAATGCCCTTTGAGGCAAATTTGTGACTTGCAATATTGTAATATATTAATAAAAAAAACACTGAATTGAATTTGACTTTATATTGAATATGTTATGTATGAGGCCACATTTTCACCTTGAAACAAACCAGGATATTTTAGTTTTTCACCATGGCACATTCAGGCTGCAAACCCTGTTTTGAAGGCAGACAAGAACCTTGACAGACACAATAGGTTTCTAACACCGCTGGTGCTCTGATACCTTTATACCACTGTTTAAACTACAAAACACAGTCATCAGCACCACTACCTGCTTATTGTGACACAATATCAGACCCAAACAGAGTCACCAACGCCCAAAGAGTTTCCTCAGCAGTCGACCACAAAGGAATGCTTTTGTTACCTGAAAAACATGCCCCTAGATACTCAGTTATCACAGTGTAATCCTCCACTGCATTGGAATTGAGGAGTGATGACATTTGCTGTGTCTGATTTGATTCCAGTCATCTGAGTGTTGCACGCTGGCTTTTGTATGTTTTGAAGTGAGTAGCTTTTCAGCGTGCCTTGACACAAGCTTTGATCTTCACCGCTTTGACCTCACCTGCCCTTCCTGACATTTAGACTGACAGTTTCACACAGCTGCTCATCACTCCCAGCATTGATCACTGTCTCCAGGTTTTGGTTACATGTGGCAAAGCATCATCTCAATTTTAAGTTAATAGTCTTGCTGTTTAGTCAGGACTGAATTACATACATGCATATTGGTGTCCTAAGGGTTGGGATGCAACAGCCTTTATTGGATTTAAATCAAGTTACAAATCCACTTAACAAATAGGAGTTGTTTAACTTCCCGCTATCAAATGTTTTTAAGGATTTTACTGGCTTGCAGAAAGCCCATTAGCCAGACAACAGCAACAGTTTCCTTTGTGCTTTGGTCAATTTACTTGACCAAATTAATCTTAATTAACTGCAGCTGGTACAAGGCAAAACAAGAAGCCTTTGCTGTTTGCTGAAACGTAATAAAAGCAAAGAAATTGTATTAATATTCTTGTGCTATTTTGTGACTTGTATGAGTCGTGAATTTATTGAACTTGCTTTTTAATATTAAAATTTATATTTAAAACTCTGAAGTTGGTGGCAGAGGTTCACCACCTCCTGTATAGAATAAAGGCTTTATATAATTTTCAGAGTTTGAGGTTTGCAGTGAGAGAGCTCAAGGTTTGAAATTGTTTCCATGTGAAGACACAGAAAGACTTTTCATCAGGTGCCATGAAAGCCAGGTCAATCACCTAGGTCCTCAATTTATTATTAATTTATTTTTTAAAAACCATTTCCATTAAAAAGCCCATTTACAGCGAGGGAAAATAATCATAACCACCTAATGAAGTTATCCCTACAGACCCTTTGAATAAACAGTTCAGCCTGCAGTATGACACAATATACTATATTTCAGCTTTCTATTTCCTATCTGAAATAAGTGCATCAACTGATTATTGAAATAAATACATAAATGGGAAAACATGTCATGGTAGGAGCAGAAATAGAGGCAGATTCAGAGTGGACAGTAAAGAGAAAAAGAGAAACAGATCAAAGACAGAATAAAGGAAGATGAATGAGACCTTTAAGTGCTCTCAGTTGTTTTTCTATTCTTTGACAAACAGTGACAAATGATGGATGAAATAAAGCAGGAGATGAATGAAGAGGAGAGATGGGTGTCCCTGCAGGCGCTAAATAAAGAAGTAATGTCTTATTACACTCCCACCAACACCCTCTGCAGTGAGTTAGTGTCTGTTTACAGTGTGTGTTTGTCTGTGTGGCAACAGAATGATAATCTTGTCGATGAAAATCTTTTCTTTTAAGTACAGAATTTAAAGTACAAATGAAAGGTCTGTTTATCCACAGAGATTATAAAATCTGTATTTCTTTGTGCATTTCTATACGCACTGCATGTGCAGTGTCTATGCCCGCTGCAATTTGTATGTTTGTGTGTCCTCTCCCTGTCAGTCCATGGGGCCTATTACTCCAGCAGGGCTGTAATTATTCTGCTAATGCTTAAAGTGCAGCTCCCTTTGAAGATGCTCTCATCATCAAAATAACGCTTTAATCAACGGTGTGTCCCCACACATTTACAACTCTCCGAGTGGCTAATTAACCAAATTTCGAAGTGAGACAGCAGGGATGTGCGCGTATATGAGTTGTCACAGAGGAATACATGGCGCTATGACAATGCACGAAAAGAAGTGGACAAATGTGCATGCATTAGATGTTCTTACCCTCGCAGTTTTTTAAAGGGAACCAATCGTGTGCTTGTTTTGGAGATGATCTAATCATCTTAAATGAAGCACTAAAACTGATATACCAACTGACTGCAGAACAAATGGCATGCAGAATTACAGGAGTGCTTTTCAATGTGCAGACATTACACAACATTTTCACATTGCCTGACTATATTACTTCTGCACAAATTTCTTCTGTCATGCCATTAAAGCGTTATGGCTTCATGAGTGGAATGTGCATCACGCAGCTGGATGTTAATTCTAGAAATTCTAACTCGGGAAAAGCTACACCCATTAGATTTGTGTTCGAATGGAGCTCTGTTACAAGTTTCTGCAGATTGCTCAAAAAGAAAGAGTGTGTGCACTTGTGAGGATAAAATTGTACGAGAGCAGTGTTCTTGGTTTGACCTCAAGCGGAGTGGAGCCAATGGTAACCATTTTAAACACTTTAAGCTTGTCATTGATGAAGAGGAGAATTTATAACAACTGAATTTCAACCTGTTCAAGGTCACAGCTATTTAATTTAAGATCCCTGAATAATATGTCCTGTAGGTCACTGCTGTATGTTCCTCAATCCTTTGTAAAATGTAGAGTATTATATTCTTGGTGTAACTCAAGGGTAAACTATTCCACATTTGTACAACAGCTGTAGCAGTGGCTGGCACCTTTATCTTTTATTTAATCCGCATTAGTGCCAAAGATGTTACCTTGACCTAGCACTTTTTTTTGCTTTTGTTAATGACATTGTAAATGAAACACCCACACAAGCTGCAGTGAATCAGCTACCTGTGGTAGGTTATGTCACACTTAACCGAACAACATGCACTGAACATTGTACTTTTATAATAGTTATCAGCCTATTAAAAGATGTTTCTCAATTAGGCTAATAGCTTTTAAGATAATGAGCAGCTGTAGAATCTGAACTCTACAGTTCCTTTTTTCCCAGACTTGTCTCTCCACTTATCTAAATGAGATCATTAGCCAGAATTTAGGCTTCATAGTTGTTCAGTCAGGACACTTGTGTCAAGGTTTTAACCATTTATTAAAACACGGTGCTTTGTAGTTTGGTTTGTTTTTGTGATGGTTTGGAACAAATCTTAGCAAGCTTGACAGACACTGGCCTTGAGCTGACTGACATCACTGACAGAGACTGGAAAAATACGATTTAATGAACATAAAATCATTTTTAAAACATTCAAAATGCAAAAACAGGTGGAGGCTGGGGAGGTGGAGAGAGTTACATTGTCAAATGTTTATAGGTCTATGGACTGAGAAGAAGGTTCTGGATAAATAACTTCTGTACCTGTCTGAACCACTATGATGGTCCATGAGCTGTAGAAATTTAAGAATTGTGGTCGAACATGTTGTTGCAACTTAACAGTCCTATTATAGATATGCTCCAGCTGTTCAGATAGATCCCAACATGCATGGTGTAAAAAGCAAAAGTACTTTTACTCAAGTACAATACATGTATAAGAACAATCTGGAGATATAGTAGCACAGGTATATTAAAAGCTTGGTTTGGCAGTTTGTTACAAAAGTATAAAAAAAAATAACAACACAATTTGAAAATATGGCCCACCTTCAGCTCTCCCTTTCTGTCTGAAGCCTCTCCCACCAGGTGGGAATGGCCACATGCACACGCTTCATACAGTAACCTGTTATGTTATTTACTTTGATTATCCCAACTGTGTTTCAATGAGGATTACTGTTTCCTCTGCAAACTTGTGGGCCTGTTAAGCCTTTTGAGAAAGGCTCTACCTAGCCACATAAACATGACATCACCCTCACCACAAGGAAAGGAAGCAGGTGTTACGAAAATTTGTGCACAATTAAATCAGTTATGGTAAAGGTGAGGGTAGCCTTTTTTTTATTTAATTTATGTTTAACATTAGGGATGTAAGGGTGTAGGGGTAGGTCACACACCAGACTTTTTCTCAGGAGTTGAGGAGACTATGATTCGTGTCCCATTTAGCCACATTTACAACTAGGACCCAGTGCATCAAAAAGTGACACCAAAGCATCCTGACAAAGCATCAGTATGTGATGAGAAGGACATGAAAACAAGTCGCTGAGGTTCAGAAACATCACAAGTCTTAAACAAGGCCATTTTAGATAAAAAAAGAATGATTAACCCACACTTATAATATTAAAAGATGGTTTTAGGCTGTGCTGTTGTTAACACTCTGAAGTCTAACATGTGGGGGGGGGCTCTATTAATATTTGAATAGCTCCGGAACGGAGGATTGTATCAACTTACTTTAAAAAGCAGTCGCTCCATTAGATCTGCAGCTTTCAGAAGAGTATTTGGTGTCATTGTACGCCTTCCATAGGTTTTATAATCCGACATGGAACAACAGTCTTTTTGGGGAGTTTATCCAAACCATATTGTATATATTGATATTTAGCGCACAGAGAGGGGAGGGGGAGCAGGATGGATGCGCTCTCATTGTTTTTGCAAGAAAGTTGATTTGTTACAGTAAAATAAGTAACAACAATTAGTTTTGCTTTGCAAAATCTCACTAAAACACTAGTACACTTTGAAGGAATTGCTTTGAAGTGTAGCACAATTGAGCTTTTCTTGAGAAAAACGTCTCAACTTATTTGTAAATAAATGCAATTTTGTACAATGTAGAGTGTTTATTTGTTTTCCCCCTGATCCCGAAGACCTAAAAATATAACATTTAGTTGAAAAAGGCCATTGCATTTATGTTTTTGTGTGTGGTTTTAGTATTTGTTCCTTTGTCTTCAGGGTTATATAACTTTTTGCACATTCATGTGACATATGACAGAACCATATATTCTGGTAGCACTGGTAGTCCTGAAAAAAAAATGGTGTATATTACTTTATTCTGCATCAAAGGGTTGAAGAAATACATGCATTTAACAACAAAAAAAACAGGCGGAAATAAACAGGAAAAATTGGCTCAGACTCTAGAGGGTTAATCAACAAGACCACGTGTCAGGTTGCATCTAATCTAAATGTTACAGGATTGAATGTGTGAGTTCATATCTGTCTCAGCAGGTGATCAAGGTGCTACCTTCATCACATTTTTGTAAATTAGGCTACGCCTATTCTTATCTGATGAGACCCAAGGAAAGGTGTTAGATTGTTATTAAAAAGGCTCATCCAGAGCATTATAACTGTTCTTTCAGGCTGTCAATCTAAACATGCAGGTCCTTTTGTCGAATAGTTGCAGTTTGGTTAGGTTGAGACATCGACATCAGGCTTATAGGAAAAGGTTGTTTGGCGGTAGTTACAGTAGCTATATAGCTAACGTAGAACTCACAGAAGTGGGAAACATTTGACAGGAAAACACAGCTTTACAGTTTATAGATACAAATCAGATCTGATAATTGATCTTTAATCATGTCCGACATCAAATAAACAATCAAATAGCAATTGATTACAACTTAAATTAACAGAGAAGAGGCACTTTCATATCTGAATCCAACATTCCCCTCAGCCCATAATTGACCTTCTGAAAGTACAACCATATGAAACAAGTTCCCCGAGTCAATGTGTTGTGCTCTCTCTCGACAAAACAATGAGTGGGTGGAACATCCATTCCCATGCGATTCAAGGTTCTACAAGATACATAATCACATTCCTGCCCATGTACAGTTTTGTAAACATATCTGCTCATATTGCCACAGGTTTGATGTCTTCTTCCCACTTCTGAGACTAAATTAACTGCCTGTTTGAGCAGCAGCAACTCTGCATCTTACTCTTCTTGTCTATCCTCCTCCTCTCCTCGTCTGCCCTCCTCACTGATGTTCCTAAATGAGCAGGCCATTGCAGTAGCAGCAAATCATTAAGACAGAGCAGAGAAGGTCAAGTGCTTTATAAAGACGAGGGACAATTAGAAACCCACCGAGACAATGTAGCTCTGAAAAGGTTAGCATACCCTTCTAGCATACACACATTCACACAAGCACTCACATATACGCACAGGAGGCATTCACAGACAGGCTCTAATGCACACATGCCAATAAAAGCTCCAGAGGGAGCGAAAACACACAAAAAAGTACAGATGAGCAGACCAAAGCATGCACATGGCCTACACACATGCACAAAAGATTGATAGCCACATTTATACTCATCACAAACCCCTAAGAACAGTCTTGTGACCATATAACCTTTTAATAACAAGTTCCTTGAGTCAATGTGTTGTGCTCTCTCTCGACAAAACAATGAGTGGGTGGAACATCCATTCCCATGCGATTCAAGGTTCTACAAGATACATAATCACATTCCTGCCCATGTAGTGGTTTTAATAACCAAACAGTTACCAGTGCTACATGCCAGCACACACACCACACAATATCCGTAGCAGTGTGAAGCTTCTTTGAAAGCATTTAAAAAGACATAACAAAATATGATCCTAATGAGAACAGTGAGGACAGTGTTCCCATCTTGCCAATTCACAAAATTACTGTAATGTTACAAACAATTTCCCCAACAGCAATTTTGTGTCTGTGGTTTTATGATGCCCGTTAAGTACGGGTTATACAGTTGCAGCACTTATTCAGAGCTGACTTCTCCAAAGCATTGTCCTTTTTGCTGTGTTGCTGAGTATTGAGAACATAGCATTTATGTAGTTGGTCAAACATTAACGACACACAGATGTGTGTTTCCTTGTGATATTATAGTTCTGTCCTCACACTGGCTACTGAGTGCATGAAGTGTGTTTACACTGACAATTATGGCAAAATGCAGCGTATTAAAAGTACTCGGATGTTGCATTCATTAAACTTGAGCGTATTGATTGTTTTATATTGTCATTGACATCATTTAGGTACAGTAGGTTGTTATCTGCTCATTCAGTGGGCTGCTTTATTAATGTGTAGTAGCCAATATCCAAAGCGACGTACATTTGAGAGATAATACAATTACAGCCAGGAGGAAGTCATGAAACAACACAAGAATAGGTGGCATGGACTAAGTTGAGCCCTGAGTCCTGTTAGGACGTAAGTGCTTTTCGGATGTAAGTGCTTTTTAGTAGTGAGTGTGGATGGTGCATGCATATATATGTATATATATATATATATATATATATATACATATATATATATATATATATATATATATATGATCAGTAAAGAGCTTGGTCTTCAATGTCTTTTTGAAGATTGAGAAGGACTCAGCAGATTGGAAGTTTGTTCCACCACCGGGGAAATACAGAGAAGAAGAGTCTACTTTGAAACATGTGCTCTCTTCTGCTGGTTGAAGACGAGATGCGACGCCACATTCTGAATCATCTCCAGAGGCTTGGTGGTGCTTGCAGGGAGACCTGCCAGTCAAGAGTTGCAGTGGTCGAAGCAGGACAACACAAGGGTATGTACCAGGAGTTGTGTTGATTGCTCTGTCAGGTAGGGTCCGATCTTTCTGATGTTGTATAGAGCGAATCGCCAGGATCAGGCAATTGTGGTCACATGAATCTTGAAGGTCAGTTGCTCGTCAGTCATGACACCCATGTTCCGTGCAGAGTGGGTACACGTTGCATGGATCCAAGCTGGATATTGATAGGCTGAAATGAGGTGGGGCGGGCCGGGAAGACTAAAAGCTTCGTCTTAGAGAGGTTGAGCTGAAGGTGGTGTTCTGTCATCCATGTGGAGATATCTGCAAGGCAGACAGAGATACGAGCCGAGACTGTGAGGTCATTAGATGGGAAAGACAGGTACAGCTGGGTATCATCGACATAACAGTGGTATGAGAAGCCATGATTGCGGATGACTGCGCCAAGTGAAATGGTGTAAATTGAGAAGAGAAGGGAGCCTAGCACTGACCCTTGCGGCACCCCAGTGGAGAGATTTTGTAGTTTGGACACTTCCCCCTTCCAAGATACTTTAAAAGATCTCCCTGAGAAGTAGGATTCGAAACATCAGAGGGCCGACCTGAGAAACACCCAGCTCAGCAAGTGTAGAGGGGAGGATTTGGTTAACAGTGTCGAAGGCTACAGAGAGGTCCAGTAGCAATAAAGCTGATGATTGACCAGCTGCTGTAGCCAGACGAAGTGATTCTGTTACGGACAGGAGTTCAGTCTCAGTAGAGTGTGACCCTGCATGAAGCCAGATTGATTTGAATCGTACAGGTTGTTCTCAGCAAGGAATCTGGAGAATGCACTGCAAAGGGGCAATCAAGGAAACATAGTATAAAGCATGAAGAGTTGCATTTGGGGAGCAAAGTGAAATGTAAGAATACATCGACCAACCATTGAATGAGCTTATAACGACCTACTGGACCTACTAGAAGGTGAAGAAGGCCCCTTCTTGTCCATACGGGGATGATAATAGCTCAGTTAATAGTGTGCAATGTCAAGATTGAGTGGAAACAAAGCTTTCAATAGTAAGGGGAAATTAAGGGTTGAAATGGATGCAGGTTAGAAGGAAATGGCCAGACACTCACAGGACAACATTTACAATGTGGTGAAGATCTACTAAAGAGGGTACTGAGAAATGTAATTGATAAACAGGTGATAAAGGAACTGATTAAGTGAGGCGTATTTAACCTGCGTTCATGTGATGACTGCTACAAACTGCAGATTTCTCTTCTAGAGTTGTTTTCAAATTCTTGAATTATCACTTTAACTTCAGAAGGGACAGGCCCATACTAGATTACTGGACATTGAAGTATGTTTTTTATTCAGCTGGATACTGTATACATGGGTAAGGAGCTTGTTGTTTTGGTTTCATGGCACCTTGACTGTGTGTTTGAGTCAATAGCAGCAGGCAGTTATTTTCAGAAAAGAAAAAAAATGATGAACCCTAAAAAAGTGATCACTTCACATGGTGTCTGGCCCATCTTCATACCTGTTTTCTAATCCTGTCATTTTACCACCCCCTTTCTTTGGATTCTGACTATATTTCCTGTATCCGGCATAAGCCCAGAATGATTTCCTATGGACTGTTCTGCGTGTTCTCACTCAGAAGTGATAGCACTACTTTAATATTGAGCTCACAGGGATGTGAAAGTTCAGACAAACATCACAGATTAGAGGCTTGGTTCTCTGATGTCTAGCTTTAGGGAAGTAAAGATCATGTTGAGGAATACTGATCAGGCTGTGACTGATATGTGGGTTGGACCGTCACCTGTGCAGGCCTTACTAATTTCATGTACCTTGTTAATAATTTACAGTGTGGATGTTGTTATTGGCTGTGTGTTTAAAAAAGCATTGTTATCAAGTTACTTACAAAAGAAAATACACATTATTTTCTCTTGCTCATTTTCAGCCTTTCCAGGAAAATATTAATGTTATTGAATGAGAGCTATGTGTGTTGTCAACCTTTAAAGCCTTCTCTCGAGGACGTTTAATGGGCCAATTAGATAATTATTATATCTATAATACACAGTGCCTGCAGCTATTTATAGAGGAATTCACATAATATACAAAAAAACCCATTGCATACACATTTCCATACAATAGAAACAAGTGATACATCTCACTAAAACCTGCAAACCGTCATGTCTCCACCAACACTGCATCAAATAATGAAATCTTTACATGCAAGGCCATAAAACCACATCTGTCTTCACTGAAGTAAATGACTACCAGTATTTGTTGACTCATTCTTGTTTTTCTCTCTACATGACAAAAAGTAGTTCTGGCATTTAAGACCCATGGTTCATGAAGGACAAACTGAGGAAAATCCTCCCCAGTGGCGATATTTTCCCAATCCACATTTTCAGTATATGCCAAGGACAAATGATCAATGATCAACCTTGGTTGACATTTTACAATAAAGTTGTGTAAGTTATGATTCATGGTTTGCCCCCCCTCCCCTCCTTCCCATCTTAAATACATTTGTGGTTACTGATAAGGAAACAATGGCTGGGAAAAATCGTCCATAAAGTTAGAATAATTTTGTTTTCAGACACAATCCTCTGTTAATTGTGGTTTAATTTTCATTATGACATATTTGTAAGAGATTGATTAATAACGTTTTGATAAGATATACACTTTATCTGTCAAGAATAAATCACATTGTCACAATAATTTCAGGGAAAGAGGTAAAAAAATATTTTATTCCAGCTTCATGGGTGACTGTGTCTAACAGAATATCATAACTTGCTAATCCTTTTTGATAAACAGTATATTTATTTAAAAACTGTACAAATAACAATGAAGTTTTGTTTTATACGGAATCTCAAATTTTATGGAATCAGAGTTGTATATTTAAAGGTGGACAGAAACATTGCTGCTCACTTAAAAGAGCACAATATGTATTGATTTGTAGCAAACATAAAACTAACTGCGATGTTAGCATGTGTGAAGCTCTACTGCCACCATGTGGCCAAAAATACAAAGCTGTAAAGACAAAATTAGTTAAAGTGGGAGTTAAGTAACTGTAGTGAATACAATTCCATAAATATACAGTACAATAAGAATGCATCTGAAGCAAACAATGACACACACACACACACACAGCTCCTCCGGGCTGCATGTTCATAATGTTTACAACGGTCTGTTACTCATGGATGAAATGTAAAATCATTATCAGATCTTGGAATCTGTTCCTTGCTTCTCCCCTTCTCCTTCTCTCTCTCTTCTCTTCTCCTCTCTGTATCTCCCTCTTCTGTTTCCTCCATTTGTTCTCAGCTCTCTTTTCTTCCCCTCCATCTCTCCTCAGCTTTTAGTTTTTCTGTCACATGTCTTTACCTTTTCACTTCTGATTGTTCCATCTCTGCCTTTCTCTCCATCCGTCTTTCAGGGTCATGGTATATTTCCCTTGGTGTTCGCTCACAATATTATCTCATGTTGGCGAGCTGGCCCTGTGGTAGAATTAATTGCATCAAACACTGATAACGGAGACAAGGGGAAGGGGAGGGGAAGCACTGATTACATTTGGCTTTAGTCAGATAAATAGCCTCCACTAACAACAAACACCATCGCTAATATCCTTCCAGCGTACTTTCCTTTCTCTTTCCCCTTTTGTATCCAGTCCACCTCTTTCTTTCTCTCTCTCTGCTGTGACTTAACATTAGTTCTCTCAGATTCACTTCTTGCTCCTCTCTTTCTCTTAATCTCAAGCAATGACCTTGTTTGCTCAATCCTGTGCCAACATAGTGACATTATCCTTCGCGTACACATTTACTAATACCCGGTTTCAGCGTCTTTTTACACAGAGACATTAGAAAGCAAACAGGCATGCACGTAAAACCATATTCACATCCAATTACTGTCATTCTGTATGCAAACATACATGTATTTTCCTTCAAAAACACGGCCCTTATTAGCATTAATATGCATATAATACAATCATGTTTGCAACACACAAATCCATGCTAATAATGTCAATAAAATGCTAAAAACCTTTCAATTCTACCAACCCCAAGAAAAGTCTAACATGCAGTCTCACACACACACACACACACACACACCGTGCAGTGTCACATTGTATTTAAGCTCTGTTGTTCTTGAGTCGGGGAGAAAACCAGCAAATAGCTCTCCAAATGAATTGAAATGGCTTTCATAGCAACACACTGCTGAAGACATAACAGCACTGGGAGAAAGGCAGCATCGTGATTGTCTCACAAGAGAATTGATCTTCACACTGCTTCACAACTGCTTCCAGATATACGACTGTCTCATACATCTCAGCTTGTGTAACTGAGTTTAGGATTAGAAAACTAAATAATTCACACTTTCTGAGGCCTCATTTACACACATTTGTCTCTTATACATTTCAGATACAGTTTATGGAGTATCTTCTTTGCCACATATCTTTACCTTCATTCACCAGATATATCTTTCCATCCATTTTCTTCTTCTTATCTGAGGCCGGATCGCTGAGGCAACCGACTAAGCATTCCTTTCCTCAACAACGTTTTCCAGCTCCTTCTGGAGAACCCAAGGTGTTCCCAGGCCAGGTGAGATGTATATTCTCTCCAGCAAGTTCTCTTACTTGTTGGTCGTGCCCGGAAAAGACCCCTAACGTGACGCGCCCGGGCAGAATCCTGATCAGATGCCCAAACCAACTCGACTGGCACCTTTCGACACAAGGGTGTAGGGCTTTCCAAGCTCCCTCTGGATGTCTGAGCTCCTCAACCTTTCTCTAAGGCTGAGCCCAGCCACCCTACGGAGGAAATTAATTTCAGATGCACTGGTAAATTGTGAGCTGAGCCTCCCACAGCAGTCCGATATAACGCTCCCACATCACCAAACCACCTGTCCATCTTAAGCTCCATTCTTCCCTCACTCGTGAACAAGACCCTGACATACTTGAACTCATTAGATATATTACCTGATTATGATTTTCTATGCCATACTGAAATATAGGGAGTCTCTAGAAGGGGGTGAATGCACCAAAGCTGCAGTTCATATGGGAAAAGTGTGTCTTTTTCTTAAATCTAAGTATAATAATATGATATAGAAATTGATACTAATATGGGTTTCTTAGTTGAACTTGCGCTGTGTTGTTTCGTACTGAACGCCTACCCGGCCTGCCCACTGATGCTATGCATTTTTGTTGAATGAGGAGAAGAAGCGGAGAGGTGGTCGTTCAATGCACATTTAATCCACACAATATGGGATTCAGTTCTGGTTTCAGAATGAATGAAAAGGTTACAGAGACTGAAACTTATTATGTACTCGTTGTGGCACGGTGCCAGTTATTCTGGTGCAGGTTACTTAACATTGTGCTTACATGGTAAAGTTGTGAATACATATGTAATATATTACTCCAGTGTGGTCAGCGTATATAGTCAGCCTGTCAACACATCTTACTCAATTGGTCAGTGGTGACACAAGTCTTGTTCCTCAAATACACAAATATCTAAGTATAAGTTTACACAGAGCTTATGAATACATGCTGGGCAGAATTGCAAAGAATGCATCCTAACAACCACCATAACATCAATGTGTCCAAGTAGAAAAGTAGCAGAACATTTTGTGCTTTTTTTTTGGTTTAATCTCCCACAACATCTCATTATACAGGAATGACATCACCCAGGTACTTCCTCAGACTTTCCACAGTTCCCTGTCGAGCCATAGAGCTCTTGATGAAAACGCTATTTCATAATCCCCATGATAAGAAAACAAATTGTGATGTCTAAAATCAGTGCAGTTGAAGTACTGTTTTTCATCATGTAGCTCATAATCCGTTATCATTGATTTGGCTTGGTGAGACATTTCCTCTCCATGGGGCAAATCGTCAGATAATTATACATCCTATCATGTCTGACCAGTAAACAGGTTTTGAAGTGTTGTAGCTTTAATATGAAACAGTCTGTGTGCCCCAGCAGACAGATAGTTAGTAATTACTTGATATTAAAACCCATCTCATAAGCTGGAGTGATTACAGTTGCATATCTGGGAACTGCTTTAGTGATATTGTCAAAGAAAATCGAGGTTTTAAATGTGTAAACAGGAGAATTAGAGAGTGTGTGTCTCGCAATATATGTTATTGCTTGGAAAGAGAATAACCATAAAAACAAAGTAGTTGGAGGACTGACTGCATGCATATGCAGCATGTGGACTCCAGTTTGACTTTGGTGTGCTATTGTGGAGTTTTATCCAGCTGCTTCCCTTTAGTCATTCATATCCCTGACTGCAGAACTTCTGTGAGGATGATCACCTTACAACGAGACCAGAGTACGTACTATTCAATGTGCAAACAGGCAGTGATCCACTTTCCTATTCTGATCACCACTATTGAATCTTCCCTAAGACTGAAATCAGCTTTAACTCTGCCTGCGAACAAGAGAAACCTTGTATGTTTCTGTGAAAGCATCAGTTATGTGTCCTAATTATTCTACCACATTACCTGCTTTCAATATGAGGCTTTTTGTCCTATTCTCTATCACCAAAGCATGTGACCAATCAAACATAAAAAAAGTAAATATATAACTTATAATTGTGTAAGCATTTTAATTGTAACTGATTATAATCATAAATAGCCTCTGCTGAGTAATAAGTACATGTGCTGGATCTCTCCTGTAGCACAACAAATATACATAGTTCATGATCAACATTTTCTTGCTCTTCCCATTCAGATATGACTGTCTATTGTGCATCTATCTGTAAGATGCTGTTAGTGTGTCGACAATGCAGCAATGTTCATGTCATTAACATTTTCTTAAAAAAATGAGAATATTAAAATGAAACACCAAAATAACCACTGGTATTGCTCACCTTAGCTACAGGAGCTAAGAAACACAGGTAGTTTAAAAAAAATCTATTTGAATGTTAGAAATGAATATTGCCTAAAGGCATGCTGAGATACATTAGGAGAGGTTGTCTGAACTACAAAAAACAAGTCCGAAGGGACTTTTGTGCAAAATTAAGTGCTCTTATTCCCTGAAAAATAACTGGACAACAACAGAAATGTGAAATGATTTCTAATTAATTCAGATTCTTTTCTTTTTTTTTTTAGATTTGTTTTTTTCATGCTTGAGTGATCTGCCTCCTTTGATATCGACAGCCTGTGGGTAAAAAAAATGAAGTCTAATTTAAATACTTCACATTCAACTTCACATTTAAAGTTACTTTAATTCACACTTTAAAGAAGATGCTTTTTTAAAATCATCTTTCCTTATGTCTCTTGTCATAGTGAATAGGATTAAAAATCACCCCCAGTGCTCCGGCAACAAAAACTCCAGACTTGAATACTTTTTCCTTAAACATATGCAACTTAGTTGAGCTCTTATTTTGCATGTCTTCAACATGAGAAATAAAAAGACACCATCTTAACCAGCCTATGAATATGATAAAATATGGTAAACTCTTGAATTCCCGGACAGATTCCTTCATCCTGAATGCCTCACAGTAAAATTGGGTTCATACATTTTTACCATTTTGAGCGAAAGGGCCTCACATTGATGAATCTGGCATCATTTTGTAGGGAAACCCAGTGTTTCAATGTAACATTTGAACTGTGGACAATTAATCATGCAGGCTGAGTACAACTTCTCACGGCGGGGGGGGGGGGGGAGCATCTTCCCTCACCATCATACAGCAGCACACACAACTCTGCTTTAAAATCTGCTTGTGTATGAAATCAATTCATTTTAAATTGGTGTAAAAATACCAAATTGAAGGTTAACATTGCTCTTAAGGGTTTTCATTCATCAGAAAAACACCTCAGCTGCTTTGAATTCCCTACTTGAACTGCAGGTGAAACATTTTAAAACTTCTCATCAGTTCAAAAACCATTGCCTTGCTAATGCTTCTGTAGATAGATTATTTCTAAAATATTGGCTTTTACAAGTCACATTGAAACAAATCTGTAATTTGACAGGTAAAGAAAGGGTTTAACATTCTTACATATCGCAGGAAAAATAACATAAAAGCAAATTTCTGGCATTAGAGAACAAATGAAACAATATTATTAAAATAGAAAAAGCACTAAGATTTACAGGGATTTGTTTTGAACAAGATCAAGAGTTCCCTGTGTCTTTTCACTTTTTGCTTTGCCATTTCCACTTTGTAACACTGCGCGCCCAACCTGCTGCAGAGGTTATGTGCTGTAGGCAACTGTCAGCAGAAACGTGAGTTCACAGCCGCAGAAGTGAAGTGTTTATTTAGTGATTATGCATGAAGCCGAGATATATATTTCCTGTGTGAAGTTACAATAATCAGCCCCATTGAAAATGTAATGGTAGGATGTTGTTTTGCTCCAGTTCTGAATCTGAATCTGAATTCCCACAAAACAGAAAACAACAGCAATCTTGATTCAACATAGCCTCCTCTCTGGGCTAGAACAAAAGCCCAGCAGCAAAAAGAGCATACAGTAAAGAGTATCATGGGCTGTATCTGTTTCTGGCTCTGGGTTATGATTTCTGCAACCAAAGACAAAAACTGTAAAAGCAGAAAAAAAGCAGAAAAAGTACAAATTTCAGACTCTTAAATACTGTCAGATGTTGTTCTTATTGAAAATGTAGTGAGACCTTATTTTAATTCTCTGTTCTCATTAGTATAGCTGTTGCTAGTACGCACTCACTTGAAAACTTCATCAGTTCTGCACGTCGAGTCCTTAAATCCATAGAAAAAGAGAAATAGGGATTTAAGGTCCATTGATAGTAGTGGTGATCATTAAGTCTTGTTCTTCTTTATTTATTTATTTATTTATATTTAAAAAAGCAGATTAGGTCCATTGTTGTGCCTTGTATACAGAATGTTAACCTGAATTCTGTAATTGGGCATTTTTGTGCGAACATCAATCACAAGTTGGCAACCTCAAAACTAATCACAGCTCCAGTGAGATCTCACAGTTTCTCTTTTTCCTGCTTAGTTTCAGCAGAATTGCAGGAGAAAGGGCTCAAGGATAGCCTGACTGACTTGATGATGCCGAACACCAATAAATCACTGCAACCAGCAGTACTGTAAAGAATGCTTTAACAGCAAGAGGGAGTTATGGAGAGTTAAGGAGAGTGAGTCATAACTGTTTGTCAAAATCTAATTCAGGCTTTTTTAGCCTTTCATACCAGAGACCCAAATGGGAAATTTAGCTTGCATCCTGGGAACCAGCCTTATTAAAACACACAAGTATTCTTATGGGGACCCAGTAGCCAAAGGCCTGAGACCCATTATAAATCTCATTCCAACTTTAAAAGGCCTTTGTTTAATATAGCACCAGAGAGGGTGGTTTTTCTAATGTAAATATGGGTTCAATAATGATGTAATATGTGGGAGGGGAGTGTCAGTGGCTTAACTGGCATAATCAGACTAACAATGGTTTGCTAGAGCTTTAATATAGTGGTAAACAAGATTTATTGTATGATCCGTCAATTTCTTCAATACCATCATTAACCTGCTCCATGTGGAGTCACAAGGTCAAATCTTGGATGCCAAATATTGATACTGTGCATATTCTACATTTACACAATAATCTATCGACTGTGAGTTGGCTGATTGAACCAAAGAGACGTGCCGAACCATCAGCAGTAGACCTAGAAGTCCTTTTGTTCGTCTGGATCACAGTAAAATTGATACATATGGTTAGTTTTGTATTTAGTCTGGTTTGCTTTCACAGTGCAGAAATGTAAGCTGGTTGTTTTCGAACATTTAGGGCTTGAAATCTACTTGCACTATGATTTGTTATTGGTTGGAAAGTTGTAGGTGAAAAATGTAAACACAGAAATAAACAAAGCAACATGGAACCTAACGCAAACCAAGTAGGTTTGATTATACTGGCCGTAATCTGCTCTGGTTTTCCTACCACACTCATGTAGCGAAACACTCAGAACGAGCTACTGTTGAGGCTCCGGGTCCTCAACAAGGTGTTGATCCATTATTCCACAGACAATGTGCTGCAATCAGAGAGCTGTAGAATCAGAGAAGGTGAGCCTTGATGCTCCTACCACAAACTGCTTCTACCACTAAGGTAAATATTAATGTTCTATCAATGTTATTCTACAATGACAAACTAGCGGTTTGGTTCATTTCCTTTAGTTGGGTTGTATTCTGGTCAGGTTACATTCACAGTGCAATCGAACTGCACCAGGGTTTGGACGCAGACCAAGACCCTCTCTCTTGCAAGGGGTTAATTGGAATGGTTGTTTTGGTCAGCACCACATTATGATTCTTCAGATGAAGAAAGTAGGGAAGCAGGGAAAAGTTACAATCCCACCATTGGCAACGTGTTCATAGCAACCCAAAAAAAGGAAGACTGATTTATTTTAAGAGTGAGCTCAGTGCAATAAAACGTGTCAGTATTGCAGAGCCTTTTCTCAGATTTAGAGAAAATGTTGCTTATAGTTTAGCTTTCTTCTACCTGTAGCTCAAGACACAGCAGTGTCTAATTAAAGCATTCTGTGCTCTCAGTACCTGTTGCATTTTGTGTAATCACGTTGGCAGTGTTTTACCCAGTGGTGTTGGCAGGGTTCAGGCCCTCACATGAAAGAAAAAGAGAAAGATAGAGGGAAAGAATCATGATCCATATTCAGTGGCTGCTCATAGGTGATAATCCCAACTACTGGCACTGGCATACTTACTATTCAGCTTCTCACAGAAGGAACAGACTTAAGGATCTGTTAAATCATCAACTGAATATAAATCAGGGATGGCTGTTTTGATCCAATGGACCTCATTGTACCTTGAGTGGGTAGGTTTTCCTGTGTCAACCACATCAGGGGATTGAACCCCTCACCCTGTTTATGCTTTCATCGCAGCGTTTTCTCTCTCGCTTCACATCATACGCAAATAATCCAGAAACCATCAAAGATATGAATCCAAATTGATGAACACAATCTGTCTTTAACACCCAAATTTTCGGTTTCACATAATCACATGCCAAAATAAGGAAATAATTAAAAAATAAAGGCTTTTTTATGCAAAAGTACAGAGGGGACACAAAAGGGGAAAGAAGAGTAATACTCTGCATATTCAATCAAAGCTCACAGGTATTGGTATGCTTATTGAAATTCAGCCTTTGACATATGAAACAGACATGTGCGACCTGATGGAGGCTCCAAGCATCTGATGAATATGAAATGAGTAATAATTTGTAGAATATGATGGATGCTTTGATTCAAAGTGCCCTTAAACATAAGTGGTGGGGACCCCTGCATTACCCGTACAGTAACAGCACTGCAAAGGCAGCCCTGTCCTCAACCCCTGAGATTAAAGGTCTACCAGAGAGGGGTTTATGTGGGAAATGACTCAAGGTGGAGGGGGAAAAATGTATTCATCATATTTGTCTATTAAGCATAAGAGATCACTTGGCATGTGAAAGGAATATGAAGAACATTTAGCTCCACAGGGACACACACCTGGCCTCTGTTAGAAATGTTAAGCAGTTATTATTAGCACGTAATGATATGTGCACATCTGGCTAAGCACTTTAAAGCACCGTCCCATAACTGCTGTTATCAACAGCTCTACACACCTGGCCACAGCATATCATTACATCACACAACCCCATCAGCCATCTGCATTAGCATAACATCATTTATCACACAAAACACATTTCACATTTGTTATTATATTTAAGGTTTTTGAAACGATAATATAATCAATAATACGGTTAGTGCTATGTTTCAGTGTTAGAGTCTTTAATTTATGTCTTTTTCTTTGAAACTATACACTTATTGTATAATTATTACTGCTTTTTGACTTTTTAAGGTTATTAGTTTTCTATGCAAGCATGTTCTGGAAATAAAGGAAGTGACACTGTGTCTATAAAATAATTTGATGATAAGAATCATCTGTTAGTACCTCTAATCCTAATGTTACATCTCTGAACTCTTGACCCCCAGACTGTGGAATAACATCTGCCCCCTCTATTGAGTCGTTCAATTCAAGTCTAAAAACTCACTTTTAATCATTAGCGTTTCCCTCTAGAGATTGATATGTGTCTGATGAGACTGTGTTGTTTTAATGATGTTTGTGGACTAATGTCACTACTGTCACTATGAATTTCTTGTGTTTTTACTGTCTTTACTGCTACTTTATACACTTTTGTACAGCACTTTGGTCAACGTGAGTTGTTTTAAGAATTTGCTATAGAAATAAATTTGACTTAACTTGACTTAAATATCCGGACTGGTCTCCCCACAAAAATGACAATACAGGGCTGTTGTTTAGGCTGGAGATCTTGTTGGTTCCTGAGTTATGGGGCAAAAATAAAATTTCCCTTTTTCCAAAGATTCTTTCATTAAATTTTTTGTAGCTTCCGATAAAGCTCAGACTGACAACACATGCTTAGCATTAACATCCCCCTGTGTGCCATTGTTTTTAATCTCTTCAAGAAAAACTAAAGTGTCTCAACACAGCTGGGGGTTCAGAACACACACATATCTCCTCATGTGAAAATTTGGCTGCAAAGATGTGTGATCAGAATAGCTGCTTGCAGTTTCACGGCCAGGACGTCAGGTAATTAACAGATGGAGTATTGTGTCCAAGAATACTTCTCTTCACAACCTTCAGGAGCCGCGCTAATGCTGAGACACTGCCTGTTAACAACGACGCAGAAATGACTTTGGGTTAATCGTGTGCCAAGATGTAAGTCGTTGCAGCCAACAACTTTCATTTCTTGGCATCCATGCTCATCCTTTTTTCTTAATACAGTCACTATAAATACCTTTGGGACTCTTTTGGCAAGGATGTGCCATAACTTCATTTGCATAAATGAGAAACCCAGAGGCAGAAGCTTGTGTAACCGAGGAGTAAATGAAAACTGTGATTTGCTCGTGCAGAGAAGGAGGAGAGAATGTGAGTCTGTGGAGCCACATTATAAGCTAATGTCCCGCCTAAACTCAAGCCAGCCACTCGTCCAGTCAACAGGCTGTTAAGTGGCCACTTAGGTTGTGTGTTCAGAAGTGGCCACTCAACTGCTTTTGTGTTTTACTCGAAATTAGAAATTAACACCATGAACACAAGACCGTACACTGCTTTCATTAACCAGGAGTGTTCCAACATAAGTGCATGTGCTGTTGCTAGGAGACAGTGTGGAGAGGTGCGGACCGGCGGGTATCGACACCTGATGCAGGTTCCAGCAAAAAAAACATCAAAGAGACTCACTTCAGATTATTGATTGTGACCAGTTTAGAGACTCACACTGATGCCGGGCTGCAAATTAAATCATCAAGTGGGTGGGAGGAAAATTACAGCTGAAACTTGTTGCCAGAGTTTCTTGCATGACAGTCTGTTTATTATCCCTGTGGGTAATACACCACTTTGTTCTCTGCAATTTGTATTGTGGTCTATTTAACTGGTAAAATTGCAGCTTACATCCATGGCTGTCGAGACTCATACGTAGCCATGACAGCAGACTATGCCTTAAATATAGAAGCTGCTGCAAAGTTGCAACAACTTCCAAAGCATGGATGCTTCATAGATCTTCAACCAGAAGATCTTTACATACACCAGAGTTTTAAGGTGTATTTTTCAGTATTAGGCCAAATGTCTCCCGAAGACTGTTCTCCCCTCGAAAAAAAACCCAAACATGGCGTTTGTACAGGCAGGAAAATATGATAAATATTTACGTTTTAGACTTTCCTCCGCCACCATCATGCTGACATAGTAGTAATGAATGATGGTGATGCAGAGTGTAAATGGAGGATGTCACACTTGAGGAGGAAGGGGAGGTGGATGGGTTGAACAAACTTACGTTTTTTACATAACTTCCATGGCTCACATCACATCATCATTTATGCACACTTATTTACTGTTTAAACTGTCTTTTATAGTGCCTTACCAGGAAGTTTTTTGCCCTAAACCTAGTTCAGTGGTTTTGTAGGCTAAATTCACAGAAATTGCAGCCTTTTTAAAAACCGCTAACCCTCTGTGTATGTATAATGACGTGTGTGCTATTTTTAGAACACTCTGTACCGTGAGCAGCGAAACAATAATATGGGTAATTTTGACAAACACTCAAATGTGCTTAATGGTCTATTCTGTCGTTTAGGTTGTAGATCTGGTTGGTTCCGGAGTTATGGTGGTAAAACAATGGCCAGAAAAATGTTTTTGCAGAGCAGTATGATGTCAAAGTGAACCTGATCTTTGACCTTTTAGATACATTTTATTGTAATAGACATTTGTGCTAAATGTTTCCATCATTATGGTATGAATTCTTCAGTAATGGCCACAAATATGTTTTGTGAGGTCACAGCAACCTAGACCTTTGAACACCGAAACAACCAGTTGATCTTTGAGTCCAAGTCAACATTTGGGCTAAAATGGGACGAGGACATCAGCACTGAGGAAAAAGAAAAGTTTATATTGTTAAGAAAAATGACATCTTCTAAAAACACAAACATACTTTTTTCGCTGTGATGAATATAGAGTGGATTTAAACTTATTTAATATTTAGTTCATCATAAAACCCAAAAAGTTTTTTTAGGCTTACTGACTGATTCCTTTTTGATAAGAATTTTAACATCCTCCAGCCTCACGCAATCAGCCAGATTCTTATTTATGAATTAAACTTCAAGTCAGAGCTGTTTGATTTTGAGCTTGTTGCTCTGGGGAATCTTTTCAAAGGCTTAATCAATAAAGCTGCACTTTTATAAACCTGTGCTTGTTTACCTTTTTCAGATCCACTCCATAAACATCATCACCGAAAACACACAGACAGGTTCGAAATTTAATAATCCCATATTTCACAAGCAGGTCATTCTTCTGCTGTATTGAGCATGCGTCCCTATTGTGTGGTGTTGTGACTGTTAGTTAATATCTACATATTTATTCATAGAATGTAGGTATTGTGTGTGTGTGTGTGTGTGTGTGTGTGTGTGTGTGTGTGTGTGTGTGTGTGTGTGCGTGTGTGTGTGTGCGTGTGTATGTTCCTAAGTATGCTGACTCTGTGAGGTCAAGCACCACTCATATATCTGTTATAATTGTGTTTCTGTGCCCAATTACCTTTTCTACAGTGAGCTATAGACCTCCAGTATAACTTTTCATGTGAAGTATCTCAATGAATACAACAATATCACAGCTGTTGTGTGTTCTTAATGCATGCAAAAGTGAGTGTGGATTATGGTGCATGTCTCTGCAATAGAAGTTAAATATGCCACAATAAAAGGAATCCACGTGAAAGGAAAGTACTGCTATGAGTCACAACGGAAGTATTTCAAGGTTTATGAGTTGTTGTGTCACCACTTTTCTGAACCCAAACATGAGCTGAGCAGGTTTAAAAAGAATTCTGGAAATTTTGGTCACATAACGCCCACTTTATTCTTTGGGTGAAATTAGATCTGGATTTCTAAAAGTCAGTTTGGCCCTGGAGGGTTTTTAAAGAGCCCTCAACCAGCAATACAGGTGCATCTCAATAAATTAGAATATGATGAAAAGTCCATTTCCAGTAGTTCAAGTCAAATAGCTCCAACCAATTATTGAGTGCATATAGATGGACATACTCTTCAGAGGCCAACATTTCCATATTAAACATACTTTTTAAAATTCCCCTTTTGTATATTAAATTTTTTTGAGACACTGAATTTTAGATCTTCATTATATGTAAGCCATAATTATTATACTTAGAAGAAATTAAATAAATCAGGAAATTAAATGTTTAATTCTGTGTGTAATCGATCTATATAATGTGTTATTTCCCCCCTTTGAATTGAATTACTGACATAAATAAGCTCTCTATGATTTTCATTTTATTGAGATGCACCTGTAGATGGTCATCATTTTGTTGAGGATTTGTCATCTGTTAAATCTCTAAAAAAATATGTATTGTTATTGTACTATTTTATTTGATTTCCATTTTATCAGACAAGGACACATTTGTGCTCTTCTTATTAAGAGATACATGCTATAATTTGTCTCCAGTTTATGCTGTGAGCATTTTAAGAGAAGCCAGCTGTTTCTAAAGCCTGTTTGGAAGCAAAAGTTTTCTAATACACTTGTTTGACCTACAGCAATATTCTGGTAATTTGAAGGCACAGAAAAAAGGGCCTAAAAACGAAGACAGACGGGTAAGGAGGGAGCTGGACTGATATATTGGGACTCTCCAGTGCACCCAGAGGGACCATTAGGAGCACATCAGCCTTACAGAGTGCAGCCTCACCGGCTAATAGGCTGTTTTCACACTCACATTATGGAATAATAGGAGCAGTTGTAGCAGGACATCAGCAGTATTTTTCCAGAAGTTGTTTGCAGCAATTCTTCAGTGCCCAACAACGGTGGAAACTGGCCCTTAAGCAAGGCATTTATACCAGCTGTAAATTGGAGTTCACTCAATACTTTTGACCTCCCCATGGAATTGAATCCGTCCATAATGGAAAAGTTCTTGCCTCTTCAAAGACCCACACTAACAGGCTAATTTAGGAGCCAAGCTGAAAAACCTCAAGATAGATTAAGATTTTCCCTAAAGTGCAAAACAAACAGAAAATGTTTTTGCACTTTATTGATATTATAAGCCGTATATGAAAAAGTACAATCATGCACTCTGCTTGACATTTCTTTCTTTAAACTACTCACTTATCTCATTAAATTTCTCATTATTGATTGTCCCTGAGTTTACATCCTTCTTAGCAATTATCGATGAGAACTCAGACCGTGTTTCCAACTATTGATTTAAAAAGGACCATATGAAGGTGAACAGCCATATTCTATAACACCAGTCACCGCTGACAGAATATGAACGCTACACTACTGGATTGAAGCCTGCCAGTAATCTCATAATGGCATGAATCAATGCGGCTATCAGATTTGTGCTTCTTCATCACAGAGTTGCTCAAACTGGCTGCTGTGATGGATGTCACCAGCCGGGAGACGGCACGAGCAGGCCGAAACCTGATTATCATTCTGAGTGAGTGGCTGCGTTCAGTAATGAGGTTAAACTCCTGTATGTGTGTGTGTGTGTGTGGTTTTAAATGTGGTATGCACTTAGAAGTGTGTGATTTTATAGAAACATACATACACATGTACACAACAGTGTGACTGATACATGTAAAGTGTGTTTTTGTGTGTGTGGATGGTGTAAGAGTACTGAAACTTTGCTTGTGTGACACTAAATGTGGGTGTCATAAACTGTAAGTATGTCTAGCAGTTATGTTATAGTACGAGTGGGATAATCCTTTTATGTTAAAGGCCCACACCAGTGTTTTTTAATCTAAATTACAAATCGTGTACTTCACATTACTGCTAAAACTGCTATAAAATTTCACATTTCTTTTTCCTGTCTTACATTGGTGTCCATTTCTACAACCCCTATTCCATAGAAGTTGGGACACTTAAATAAAAGAATGCATCAAATTTACCACTTAAAACCCACCGGCCTGGGTAGGTTTTAGAGGGTAAGCATTAGACTTAAACATAGTTGAGCCAAGGCTGATTGCAGAAGAACTTTTAGCCCAAATGCATGTATGAGGCTTCATTTTAAAGGGAATGTCTTCTGGTTTCTGCAGTTGTGCTTGTTTATCATATGACTTAAACCCAACAGAAACAGTTAAAAAAAATGTTTTTTTTAAATATATTGTCTTTATACATTTCTCAATTGTCACATAGAATTGGTAAATTCTTGCATTCAGTTTTATTTATGTTTTAGAAAACGCCCCAGCTTATTTGGAATCAGAATTGGTTAATCACATTGTCAAAATCATTTCATGGAAAGAGGTCAAAATATTTTATTACAACTTTATGACCAACCGTGTATATATAAGTATAATAAGTTACATGTAGAATTTCAGATATTTATCATTCTTTTTTATTATACAGGGGTTAGAAAGGAAACCATTAGCTTCCAGAACTATTTAAAAAACACAGAAGATTAGATTACTTGCTGCCTACACCTACGCCTTTGTACCTTTACTTGCTGGTGTGCAGGTGGGTTTTAGGAGGTTACATTTATTGTCTTTGTACAGTTTTAAATTGAACATGTCACAAAAGATTGGCAAATTATCTGTTTTATTTCAATTTAGACGATGTCACAACTTTTGAAATAAAAAATAAAATAAATTACTGTCTCCTGAAATTTGCTACTTGATGGTTATGGTGGTAGATTTCATATATGTGTGTAATATTTGTATTTGACAGAAAGAGAAAAGAAACCAGTAGTTTCCAAAAGTGTTAAAAACACATAATTAATCTGGAAGACAGCAACGTTATGTTCAGAATAGTAAGCTACAATGTAAAATGTTTTCTTTGGGCTAAAACATGCAAATCACTGTTCCAGTTGTGTACGGGCCCAGCAGTAGCAGCAGAGCCTGACAGACCGGATCGGCTGGGGCGAGAATCCTGCAGCAATAGCTGTATGGGACCAGTGCTGCACTACTGTTATGCTGTGGATTTTTTCTTCTTCCTCTTCCGGACGCAATTTCGTCCCGCTACTAGTCCTACAACTTGAAGAGTTGCAGGACAAATTATATATCAAAAAGTGCGGTTTGATCGTGATCGGTGTGCCATTACTTTTCTCTACAGAATACAAATTTTTCGCGATGCAAGTCTCGAAAACCTGCCCAAAATTTTGCATTGAAATGAATGGGACGGCCGAAAAAAAAAAGAGCGATAAAGAACAATTGGAGATTTTTAAACGTCTACTTCTCCGGCATAATTTCACCTAGAGACTCCATTTAAACTTTTAACAATAGAGACACGTCTTGTGTATCGGTGTATTAATCCACGTTTCGATAGGTCATATAGTTTTTTATCAATCCCTGTTCAATGACCATGATCGTTTTTGGAGAAATTCTGAAATCATAATGGGTGTGTATTGCACGGAATGTTCGTGTCGCAGTGTGTGACATCATTGCCAGAGTGTAGAGGGAGAGAAAAAATTGTCAAAAAATAAATTTGAAAACTACGCTCCAGGCTGCAAATTCCACTCTGCAGAAATAATTTATACATAGAAACTTAGGAAAATTTGTCTTCTCACTCACAATCCTCTGGTAAAGCTGTCAGAGTTATAGTTTGGGCGTAGGACGCAAAGATGCGCCACCAACACGCACCAACAGCCTCATTGGCTCCCATATGAAAAACACAGCAAGATTTCTGAAAAAGGGAGATGTAACAGTTTTTTAGATCGCTCTAACAAAGCTATTTTTTCATTTTTCTTAAAAAAAAACCCATTTGTAGACGTTCAGGAAGAACTCAGGACGCTCAAAGTGAAGTCGGATCAATGATAGGTATTATGGTTTTGCCAAAAATGCTTTCTGTTCGAGGCCAGAAATTGCAGTCTTTCCACCTCTGCTGTCACTGTGCCTGAACAGGTGTCAGTTCATTCTGTTGATTGCTTTGATCTGATTGCCTTTGATAATACACCCCCACATACACAAACACACACACCTACAATACACCCCCCCACATCTCTACAATACACCCACCCACCCACCCACACACACACACACACCCACCCACCCCTACAATACACCCCCCCCCACACACACACACACACATACAATACACCCCCCCACACACACACACCCTACAATACAACCAACACACACACACCCCTACCATACACTCCACACACACACACACACACACACACACACACACACATCCCGGCAATACAGCCCCCCCCCCCACACACACACCCTAACAATACACCCCACACACACACACACATACACACCCCTACAATACACCCCACACACACACACACCCCTACAATACACCCCCCCCCACACACACCCCACAATACACCCCACACACACACACCCCTACAATACACTCCCCCACACACACACCCCAACAATACACCCCACACACACACACACACACCTACAATACACCCCCCCACTTTTTTTCTGTACCACAAATTTGGCAACTACTTGTTAAAATTATATTTACATTTTATAGTTACATTAAGACATTTAGGTGAAAATTAAGGAACACTAACTGAAATTCTTTGTCCCTTGTTGTTACCAACAATGAAATGAGTTGTACCATCTCAATACCATTAAATTATTTCAGATATTTTAGGGAGGGTTTGGCAGTTAATTTAATTGAGGGTACTGTCATGAACCGGCTCATAGATCACGACAAAACAAGGGAGACCACACATGTATTCAAGTTATAAGAAAATAATGTTTATTTAAGTAATTAAAAACACAAAGAACCTTAATTATGTGAGTCAGTATATCAGTGGTGAGGTGTGTGCATGCATGCGATGTGTTGAAATGCAGGTGTATAAGCTGAAAGTAACTAAAACTAAAACAGACCAATTAAAAACAGACCAATTAAAAACAGACCAACTAAAACAGATCAACTAAAACAGACCAAAGTGGTGACTGTGGAGGACAGAGAAAGAGGAGAACTGAGACCTCGGCTCCTTTATATAGCCTCAGTGATTGAGACTGGATTCAGGTGTGCTTCTCCAGCCTCTGCAGATTGGAGGAGTGGCCTGACCTGTGGCCCCTCCTACAAAGGAAGACAAATACAACATGCCACAACACACAGAGGGGGAGGGGATCATCACACACATGCTGCTCACATTTGGCAGAAAAGGGATCAAACCATCAACTTGCAGTGAGTAGCAGAAGTCAGAACAAAAAATGAAAATTGTCAAGCATTGTGTCGCAGCCATGTGCTGTCTGCTCCCCTCTCCTTCACTGGCTTTTTTTCTCCTTACCTCCTGTCTCTCTGTCTGACTCTGTCCCTCCCCAGTGGGATCCCCCCCATGCTGGCGTGGCCCTGTATTTAATCTCGTGCTTTTCTTTGAAGTCTGCCCAACTTTCTCCTCTGTTCCCCTCTTCACTTTTCTCCCCTCCATATTTCCTCCACTTCCTCTCACTCTTCACCTCTCTTTTCTTCTCTGCCCCTTCCTCTCATCCTCCACACTCTTCTCTCTTTTTCCCCTTCCTTTGCTCTTATCACCTCTCAGACTGCCTTCTCATGCCTTCTTTTCTACTTTCCCTCTCATCTAGTCCTCACCGCATGTAGCCGCCCAGCTCGCTGCTATGCTGTGTGCCCATGCATCACCGTGACCACCCTGCCTGCACCCGCTGTTAAACTATTCCTGGGAGAGCTCACCTGCGAGTGGAGGGCTCCTTTGAGAAGAAAAGAGTGCAGAGAGAGTAATGGAAAAACAAGTTCCACCCCCCTTAACAGTTGGAAGTGACCAGGTACTGTGTTTTGTGAGAATGTGGTGTGCAGAAGCGACGCATCAATGCATATTCAATTGTGTCTGAATGTATGTATACACTGTCTTTTGTGAACTTGTAGCTTGTGAATAGTTGTATCGTACTGAGAAAGGAATAACAAAAGGAGAGGAGGGCACAAATGCAGGGATGGCACAATAAAGAAACAAAAAAAACGTAAACCTCTGCAGCCAAGTTGGTTTTTACTGTGAATAAGAATATGTTCATTGCTAAACTCCAGCGAGAGGGAAACGAAGGATAGGAGAACGTAGGCCAAGGTGACAGCAGAGGACTGGTGTACACTCACCGGCCACTTTATTAGGTACACAGGTGCAACTGCTTATCAATGCAATTATCTAGTCAGCCAATCACATGGCAGCAACTCAGTACATTTTGGCATGTAGACACGGTGAAGATGAACTGCTGAAGGTCAAAGTGAGCATCAGAATGGGGAAGAAAGGTGATTTAAGTGACTTTGAACGTGGCATGGTTGATGGTCTGATTATTTCACAAACTGCTGATCTAAGAACCATCTCTTGTGTTTACAGAGAATGGTCTGAAAAGAGAAAATATCTAGTGAGCCTTGATGCCTTGTTCATGCCAGAAGTCAGAGGAGAATGGAGACTGGTTTAACAGTAACTCAAATAATCACCTGTTACAACAAGGGATGCAGATGGTCATCTGTGAACACACAACACATCCAGCAGATGGACTACAGCAGCAGAAGACCACACTGCCATTTTATTAGGTACATCTTGCTAGCTAAATAAGTGACCGATGAGTGTGTATATGTATGTACATCATTAAATTAATCAACTCTATTTCTTTACACCTCTTTTTTTCAACCTAATTATTACCTATTAACCTTATTCCTTTATCTATTTATCTATGTTATTGTTTATTCAAAGTGTACACCTAATAGTTACTCTCTTTAAAACATATACATTTGCAGGAATGCTACAAGTTTAAAGAACATGATATGTAAACAAATGTACTTTCTAATAACTTCTGCAATAAGGTCTATCTTAAATACAGTATAATATATTATAATATACTTAAATTAGAGAACAGAGAAATGTTCATCTCACTTAACACAACACTTTGATCATTCTATTAAAGTAACAAATGGATCCAATTGGATGTTGGCTCCTGTATGTAAAGCACATGTTACATACTGTTCCACACAGAACCCGTGGCTGTGTCCCAGTCGAACTGTGACGTCCATGGAGTCTAACAAGCAGCGCAGCGGAGCTCTGAATGCTGAGGCAGCATCTCCACGTGTTATTCTCAGTGTCTCTAACACATGGTGCTGTCTGACTAATGCTGGATTTTGCTGTGAGCCAAATGAGCTGAGTCTAATGAAATAAAATTAGAACTGTCTGCTCACAGCAACAAGATGTATTGCATGCAAAGATTGCATATTTACTGCTGCATGTAAATACATGTGTTGAAAGTAGTCACCTGGCAGTTTTCTGTGAAGCACATATTTAAAGCTACCCAACGGCACAAAGGCCAGCTGCTCCCAAGGTCCCTGCTTCTGCAGCACTTTTTTATTTGCAAAATAAATAGAGATATACTGTCTGCTGAGAACTTTGCATGTTTCCAGCACCACATTATTTTGCTTCTGGATAAAGCAGCAGGGTGAAATATGGAATTAGTTTGTGATAATATAAATTAAATTATTAAGTAATAATATAAACTGCAGGAACAATGGAGATAATAAAAAAAATCACAAAAGACACAAAATATTCAAATGTAAATCCAATCAGTATAAGATCTCTATTTGTTTGTTGAATAAGAGGGGATTTAAGAGATGAACTCCAAACACTCAAACAATGCACTTTGATCAAGCATGGAACCAAAACCAAAAGATTACAGAAAGTTATTTAAATGAATAAAAATGTCAAGATGTGTATAAAGCTTAGGAGTAAAAGCTGCCTAAGTATTGCATATTGAAAGCATTTGCTTCACCGAGACTTGGCAACATGCTGCATGCTTGTGGAACAGATGGTAAGGTGTGTTGATGAAATGGGTCATACCTGTTCACTAATTTACAACTGAGAAGGCATGTTTCACACACAACAGCTGTGGATGGATTACATGGCATAAAAACAGTCAGCATAGTTGTACTCAAAACAGAATGGATGATATTTTCTTGCTGTGGGAAGAGGGGACACATCTACCAGTGTTCACAAGCTGGCTGCGAGCTATTTGATACCATACTAGCTCTAATTTTGACAATTTTTGCGTAAATTATAATGGATTTCAGACCTGATATTTCCTGAGAAAGATATTGTTAAACTAATGCCTCTGGCTGTCTCAGTCTTGATGTGACACTCACTTTGCTGATCCACCTGTGACTACGACTGATTTCCTGATTTAGTGATGAAAAAAAAAAAAATTCCCACAAAATGCACAAAGCTGTTACTTAAAAAAAAAAAAAAAACCCTGAAAACAACTATATAACTTATATAAATTCTAACCACCTCATGTCCCCTCCTGAGGATTGCCTTTCCCATCCTGTCTGAAACTAGAAGACATGATGTACTCGTCCAACTGTCCCACAGGAATGCTGCAGGGCGCATGGGATTACACATCCAATGTCCTCCTCTTCTGAACACACGTCCACAACTTGACAGCAGACAGTGTGTCTCTGCGAGTCATAGTAAACTGATGATGAGACAATCGTAGGACATTCAACATTTTAGTGCCACCTTATTTCCAACTCCTGTAAACCATACAGTATTAAAGGTACAGGCAGGGTTTGTACACTTTAGCAGTGGTCAAATTCAAGCATTTTTTAAGGACTTCCAAGGTGAATTTTCAAGCTTTTACAGTACCTTACACCTGTTGTAAATTGCATGTTTTAGATGAGTACTTACATACTAAAAGGGGGAGATTTCACTTAACCATACCAACAGTGATGGTTTTACACTTTTAGGAGGAACGGTCTTCATTTCAGCTAGGCTACTCGTTATTTTTTTTACATTGAACATGTGATTTTCTATAGTCTATAGATGGATATTGTCGGATTGCAAGAGAAATACAGTAAGAATTTCAAGCATTTACAAGCAATTTATCGAAAATACAAGCACTTTTTAAACCTTGAAAATAGATATCAAGCACCCGTACAAACCCTGTACAGGAGAGAATATTTACATGCACATCATATCAATCAATCAATAAATCATTAACCAAGACTATACTGTAGTCGTTCTGAAGGATGCAAACTCACACAATGTGCATATATATATATATATGCTTACTGTTGTAACCCAGAATTTCCGGAATGGTTGGCAGATTATTGGTACTGGTATGTGTTGCTGCTCCTGCTGGGTGACAGATAGGAACATTTCCAGTTCAAGAGCTCTGCTGAGGAGGACTGAGCTATAATAAACTGCACAAAAGTTGTCCAATGTCAAAGTCAAGTTAGGTCAATGGGAAATGCCTCCTAGCCAATGGAGAAATACTTGGAACTTACTGGATCAAAGGAAAGAGGAGACAACAGAAGAAGATGGAAAAAAAGAGGGTGGAGAGGGAAGAAAAGTTGCAGAAAACGAGGACCCAAAGTTTGGTCGGGAAATAAGTAGAGCAAGGGGGGAAAACAGAGGGGAGGGTGATGAGGATAGACCAGGAGATAAGAGAGGAGGTGAGCAGAAGAGGGAGAACACACAGACAGAAAAGTAGGAGAGGAGAAAAGATGGCTTGACTTCAAAGAAACTGCAGATTCAAAAGTGGACCACCTTTTCATGAAGACCGCCCACTGAGAGAAGGAATGAGGAGAGACAGTGAGCGAGAAATGGTGAGAAATGAAGAAAGAGGAGCAGGTAGATACAGAGGAATAGGGCAGGTAGAGAGAAACAGTGAGGGTGGCTGTCAAAGGACCAGCAGAGGGGGTCTGAAGCTGTATTTCCATAACAATTTTGACAGCTTTGATTCAGTTTGTCCTTTGGTGTTGACCCTGGAGAATTGCATGCATGCAGCTGCAAACCATTTCCCATTTGGTTTCCTGATGCAGACAGGCAGAATATTTTACTGCTACAGACAATCAGCAAAATTTGCATTTTCCCATATATATAATTTACCTGTACAATCCCAAATATAATGCATTTTAAAAACACATTTATTTTTTGTGTGCGTCTATGATAGGAAGAAAAAGCGTCGCTACTAAAGGTGTGATCAGATCAAAGATGAAGCTGAGTTTGGACGCAGCTCGACTGCATACAGAATCAATCAAAAGATGCAAGAGGATGCAAAAATATCCAAGTTGGCTCGAGGCAGGGCAAACTGACACAAGGTCAAATCTGTGCCATTTGAAAACGTTTAATTTTGAGTGAAAAGTTTTGCACTTATTCAAAAGCTGTATGATTGTAGTTCACAAAGACATCTATATCATGGTTTCCTTTAAAGACATATCTTCTTATATACATCAAAGCTGATGCTTACAAGTCTACCTGTATGAGGAAGATAATGGCCATTTTATTAGGGAAATAGGCCTCCTCTTAAATACTCCTCTTAAGACTTGCAACCCTTTCTCCTACCAATACAGTATGATCTTATATATTTAGTTTGTACTGTCTAAAATGTGGAGGAAAAAGTGTGGTATTATTGGTTTTATTTTATCAAATTCATCAATGTAATAGTTATATTGAACTTATTTGCAAACTGTTTGTTGTTCAAACTAAATATTCACGTTTAACATATTTGAAAAATAATCAACATTTCTCATTTGTTTTCCAGGTAAAGCATGATATAAAAAATTCCATGTTTGGGTAAATAATAGCACTTACTGATTTGTAGGGAGCAATGTGATGATGGCTGCGGTTAAGTGACTCACAATGCTGAACTATATCACCAGTGAAAGAAAAAATATTAAGCATATGGTGGGAATTATTCAACAGTGTAAGAGACAAATTTCAGCGCTGGTGGTTGACAGGCTGTTTGGAGGTTCAATGCAGGTTGACACCACCTGCCTTGTGGGCATCTAATGGGCGATTTCATTAAGGCCGGTGAACTGGCTCCACTGTCCAGCACATCACATAAACAAGGCCCTGCTGTATCACTAACATCAGGTGTCAGGTGTTTATGAATGTGTGTGTATGTGTGTGTGTGTGTGTGTGTGTGTGTGTGTGTGTGTGTGTGTGTGTGTGTGTGTGTGTGTGTGTGTGTGTGTGTGTGCTTTTAGGAAATCAGATTCTGTCATAGCCATTCTGCCATAGTAACCACTTTATGTATGTATAATTCACTGCTTTTTCTGACTGTCAGAGTGTGTGTGCAGGTATATGTTGGAGTGTGTTACAACTCCTGTTTTTCTCTCACCCTCTCAGAAATCGGAAAGAGCTGCTACTGTGTGTTTCTGTGTGTGTGAGTGTGTTTCTGTGTGTCTGTGCTCACAGTAGTCTAATTGTCCAGTTCCCAGGGTACTTGTAATACAGCCACAGTTCATTTACTGTCTCTATCTGCCCCTATTAAGGAAGAGTAGGAAGGGATTTAGTCGCAACCTCTTATGATAACCACACTAAAAGCTTTTGATCCAGGAGTTATCGCTGTTTCTCTGGTGTTTTCTGCTCACACTTAATTGGAAATATAAAATACCAAAGCTACATTTGTAATTTCCTGTGCTTAAAATGAATTGGCAGCTGATGTGATATGATTTATGGTCGGATTTTTTTTTTATATGAAGAACAACATTAAAAAAGCAACAACTTTAAACTACCTACTGCCCTCTCCCACCCGTGAGAATGCTGTTCATCCACATTCAACACCAGTATCCCCTCCAAACTGGTCATCAAAGCTCCCTCTTTAGGATACTGTACTTCCTAACAAACACCAGTCCATTAGTACTAACACATCTCCTTCACCCTAACCTTGAACATCTGCATCCCACAGGCTGAGTGCTGAGTCCTCTCTCTACTCCCTCTTCACCTATGATTGCAGATTATAGATTATTAATGGTCGGCCTCAACATCAATAACACGGCCCAGCACCTGGTAGCACGGTGCATCAACAACAACCTGTCCTTCAACACCAAGAAGACCAAAGATCTTAAAAACAGCGCACCACACGTAATCTCTTTCTCGATTATACTGATGGATGTTTGATGGAAGTTTTTGTGAATCAGCATCTCTGAGGAACTTTCTTAGACCCTCAACATCTCAAACCTGGTCAAGAAGGCTTACCCGTTTTTCAGTCTTCCTGAGGAGACTGGTGAAAATCTGTCTCCTCAGGTTCTTCTGAGCATAGACACGTCTAAGGTCTGTGTCTTATGTAAATATGTAACTGTATTTTGTGAGTGCTGCCTCTTGGCCAGGGCTCCCTTGAAAAAGAGGTTCTTAATCCCAATGGGATATTCCCTGGTTAAATAAAGGTAAAAAAAAACAACCTCTGCATCATCAAGAACGCCTTATTTTTGTTATTCTGCACTATATGATTACAAAACAAGACAAGAATGGAAAAAATAGAATAAAAATAAGGGATAAAAACAAATTATGACAAATAAATGAAATTTGTAAAAAAGTAAACATGTATCTTTCCTTACAAATGCTTGTAAGCTGTCAGAATGTAGGTGATTTTATATGGTATTTTAGTCTTTATTGTAAGTGCTACTAAACTAACTGCAAACACACACAAGCATAATGGCCCTTGTGTAAGCATTACAGGAGGGTCTAACCTGCTGCACCGTAGCCATTAGAGGAGACTTATAAAACCATGAGTCATACATAAACACACACAATCATGTATTATTACATTTAATGAGGATGTTAAATTGTGTGTAAAGGAGGTATTTTCTAAAAGTGTAAGTCCATTAAGATCACTGAGGGAAAGACAATAATTGAGAAGTACGTGTCCTCCACGGAGATGCTGTCCTTCATTTTTGTTGGTGTTTGTAACTTGCACGCCCCAAAGTTGTCTTCACACCCACAGGGATTGTACTCAACCATCAAACAACAGACTTTTAAAACCCTTAACACCCCCCAAAGTCTACTTTAACCTGCTTGTAAACCTCACAAGTCCTGTCTTTTATCACTCTCATTCACATTACTGCTCCCTCTTTCTCCTCTGATCCTTTCCTGTCACCGCTCATCACTCTCTTTCTTTTATTTCACACTCTCTTAATCTTTCTCTCCATCTTATTATCCCTGTTAGTTATCTTCTCATCAAGCCTTTCTCTACACCTATTTCTCACATCTGTCCCCTCTCCCTCTTTGCATGACCCTGAAACTTGTGCCTAATGAGCTCCATCTGAATGTGTGCGTGCATTTGAGATTGTATCTGTTTGAGAGTGTGTTATGAAGTGGAAGCTAATGATAGGGTAATTAGTGACGATGTCTCGGCCATTATAACACAGTCTCTCAGATCACACAATCAGCTATTTTTTCAGTTCAGTGACACAATTTATTAGGGCTCAATGATAATCTGACAGCATGGCATAAATATCACATCCCCCCAATGCACAAATCTTATGTTTGCACACATTGTTAGAGAGTGAGTTAAAACTTTTCCATGCAACCTAAAGTTGATTTAATTTACTTTCGTCCAGTAACCGGAAGGTCGGTAGTTGGATCCCTGACCATGGCAGCCGACATGTCGAAGTATCCTTGAGCAACATACTGAACCCCAAATTGCTCCCAATGCTGCGTTCATCGGTGTGTGAATGAATTCCCAATGGTGGCAGGTGGCACCAGTGTGCCCTGGTAGCCTCGGCCACCGGTATGAATGTGTGTGTGAATGGGTGAATGAGCGTAGTGTAAAGCGCTTTGGATAAAAGCGCTATATAAGTACAGTCCATTTACCATTTACCATTTACCATTTACTATGAAGCTGTGCAAAAAGAGTAAGGGAAACAGTCAAGCCTTGATTAATATATACAAACCTGTGAATATACCTATAATGTATATGACTTACAGCAAATATAATACACTACTGGTTGCAATAATTTCCATAGCCATAATGTCATCAATTTTTTACCAATGACCATTTCCAGATTAAATCTCTATATCAGGTGAGTATAACCTTACCAGTCTATGTGTGTAATAGTATTTCAAAGTAATATAAAAAATAGTGATGGAAGGTTAATAATGCAACATGGAGAGTGACAGATTGGCTTTACAGCAAGCTCCCAAGTCTTGAATTTGCCATCTTGTTTTTAAATTTTTTTGCAACCAGTGCATGTGCAAAAAAAGTTTGGGAGTTGACGAAAGATAGGATATCAAATGGGCCCATAATTGGCCAAATGAACATCATGCTGTGTTGAAGGAAACCATAAAGAGAGACTATAGTCCATAAACGTATTAAGAAGATGTTCAGGAACTATTTAATCAAGTGAGATGTAGGGTCATTTTTCTCATAGACTTCTATAAAATCCTACTTGGGTTTTTTGGTCCTTGCTGACCATTAAAAAGGAATGCATGTTAATGGATATTACACATTGGCTCTACATTTCAGACCCGTCGACTGATCTCAACAAGTGGTAAAATGCATGTTTCTACTCTGTATGCAACTATGTAAATTTAAGCCTACTGCTCTGTGTAAGAAGCTGCAGTTGGGCTGTATCCATGCTCATATAACTTGGCTTACAACACAACTAACCTCGCCTTTATTCTATCTTGAGTTGAAGAAGACACAGCTCTGTTTACTCCTGCTAAAACTGAACACTGTTTCATCTTTAACAACCCAATTCCAAAAAACACCGGGAAGCTGAACCCAAGTTTCAGAGAGAGAATCAGAGCAGACAAGAATAACATCTCTGACTGAATGGGTTTTGAACACAACATCAAGCCTCCATCACACTGGAAGAAAAATGTCTTATTTTCACAACTTTGATTGCAAAGAAAAGCTTTTCGTGAGTTGTTTACAAGACAAAAAATTTAGAGTTGTAATTTGTGTGATTTGATAATTACCCTTTACCTGCAATGGCAGCTAGAATATACAGTTAAAGTACAGCAAAAGTCTCTTCCCACCACTGCACTGTATCTCTGTACTTTCTGGAAGAGACAGAGAGAGGAAGAGGTCAGTGGCAGTGTTCCCTCTACTCCTCTTGTCTTCCACCTGACCTGTCTGATGGGAGTTGACAGTAGATCACAGCTTACAACTACAAGAAGGAAGGGAAGAGAGGCCGGTGGTGCCTGTGCTGGGGTACAGAGATAGAGAGGGGAGGTTTTCTCAGAAGGAGGGAAACGTTCAAGGCCTACTGGGCCAGCAGATTACAGAAAATGGGATCGGTGTGGATGGATGGGTAGGGGTGCAGAATATGACAGGGCATCCCAGCTACTATCTCTTTCCTTCCCCAACGGAGTAAAGACAGAAAGAGTAGACAAAGATGAAAAAAGGTAAAGGTGTTTTAACTGGGGTCTGAATGCCCAGCTCTGGTTGGAGAGAGATTTTTTTTCTTTCTGTCAGGGTAGATTTTTTGATGGAGACGACAGACTTTAAAAGTTTTCAGCGTCTGAAGTAGCTCTGTTCCTCTGTGTCTTATAGCTCGGGGGCAATTTGTGTCACAGTGTTTCTTTCTTCTTTGGCACAAATTATCACATGCATTTGCTTTTCCAAGTTTAAATTCAGGGTGAGCCTGTGCAGGTTTTTAAGATTTAGTACCAATTTAGCTGTCCCAAAACAAGAGTGAGGCTAAAAATCCTATTTACAGTTTTTTCACAGAAGCTGAATCGTGGCCAAGGCATTAATGTGGCTCAAGAATTCTTTGGGAAGTTTGTAGTCATGGCAGATTTTAATGGCAGTCATTTAAATCCAATAAACCTTGAACTGATGTGTAATTAGTCTAGAAGAAACAACCATTTCGGGCTGTTAAACCTTTCCAAGGACGCAGAGTTTTCTGAAAATATAAGATTGGGGTTCTGCAAAGTTCAACAGGCCCTTCTATTGAAACCATTTACTGAAAATATATGGATGTAAACATTCAGTGAAAGAAGATCAGTCTTTGACTATCTTCACAAGCAGCTGGCTGAATCATAATGTATGGTTTTCCATGATTTCATTAGCCTTTGAACAATGAGGAAAACGTTTGTGCGGAACCATGTAGAAAGTAGCCAGTTAAGGTGGTTCTGTATCTGATCAGGATCCATCCTGAGTGTATTCCCTGCAACTGGGGAGGGACATAAGGCACAGAAGGTTGTGGTATAATTCCTTTCTCAACTGGGAATACTTCAGGAACCCCCAGAAAAACACTAAAAAATGTAGGTAGGGAGAAGGAGGTATGTGTATGACCTAATTCGACGAGCAGCAGAAAACTGATGAATGGAAAATATTTATTTTGCCTCCATTTTGGCCCTCCACTCATACTTTTACACCTAAAAATGTCCCATTGAATAAAGATCACAGAAATGCAACAACATGGAGCTTTTATTTGCTGAGTTTCGCAAAGTACCTGTGACGTTCATCTTCTCGCCAGCTGATGGCTGTAGTTGTTATTTTTGTTCTTGTGAACTTGTTCTTGTTTTCACATTAAGGAACCTTTATCTCTTCTCCTTTCTACTTTGTTCTCTTCCCTATTCTCCCTCGCAGAATAAAAAAACAAAGAAGCAGTAAGGTGACACTGAGTGTTCAGCAGTTTTATTTGGAGGGCAGATGCAACCCTCATGTTCTCAATCAGGTCACTTCATATTATTGCCACGGCTCCACCCGCCACTCACCTTCTCCTTTTCCAACATACACTCACATAAGACATGTAATAGGGTCCTGCTTGGGCCACAGCTAACTTCATTACACTCGACTGAATAAGAACCACATGACGTCTGTCACGACAAATAGGTATCAGCTGTGCATGGACCCCGTGTGTGTGTGTGTGTGTGTGTGTGTGTGTGTGTGTGTGTGTGTGTGTGTGTGTGTTTGCTGTGTGCATGACTATGGTGTTTGTCAGCCCCGCGGGTTATGGAAGTTCATTGGGAAATCTAAACCATTTAAAAACATTACAGGCATATTATGTCTGGCTACTCTATACCTGTGAATCTCTCGTATTTAATTTGAGGTCAAGACCCCAGAATTGGTCACCATCTGTCGAATCTCCAGATGGGATAGATATATCACTGCAGGCAAACAGCACATTTAGCATTTATTATATAACATAAATACAATATTTCTTTACACTGTAGCTGCAAGCCAGGACTATAATCTCAGTATTCTGAGCAGTGGCAGTAAATCAATACGTTAAAATAGGGTTAAAAAAGGGTCAAATCCTCCACAGTCATCAAAGTAAAATGAGTTTCTAACTCTGAATCTGGTTAGTATAATGTTAGGAAGCAGATGGGCTCATTCAGAGTGGAAATGTGGGTTTAGGCAAAGCAAAAGCACAGTTTTAACACATTTAACACCTGCCAAGGTGTAAAGATATAAAGTGTCGTATGTTGTACAGATTGTAAAGCCCCTCGAGGAAAATTTGTGATGAAAGTTGACTTGATTTAACTCAAGAGTTTCAGCCATAGAAAAAGCTGTTAAAAATGGCTGTAGCTCAAACCAAAACACACACACAGGAAAGAAGGTTAAGCCACTGCATGCTGTTTTTTATGATTATCTCGTCTTTTCAATTGCTCTTTGTACGTTACAATGCTTTGTAAGTGTTGATTTCAGCCTCTCACCACCACTCAGGAGCACCAAAGTCAGAGTTAATTGTGGTTTGGTGAAATCTGTATCTATAATTGTTGTTCTAGTAGGCAGACACAATCCATCTTATGACAGCTCAGTTGTCCCGAATGCACATAAATGCTTGCTCTCCGTTTCTATCTGCCTCAGTGTTTTCTATGGGAATCATTATATTGTTTTACAAGCTGTGTGTATGGAGGAAGGATTGCTGTGTTGGCTGGATGATATGTTGATGTGAGGCCTGAAGCACGGAAGAAATACAACCATCATCAATTTTATACTTATTGTTTTTTCTTAGCAAATGGTCACATTTAAGCACTCAGCAAACAGCTGGAAGATAAGTAGCTTTAAGTTTGAAGAAAAACTTTTGGGTTTGTGTCAGATCCCCAGCATCTTTTCTTTTTATTCCCAGTAAATTTATTTACTCATCCCCTGTGGTCAAACTCTGTCTATATGTTCACAAAAGTCTGTTTTTAATCTCTGAACTTCATCTCTGTTTATCTTTCTGACTTTGTCTCTGTTCTTGTCTCTCTGTGTCAGAAATGTGACTAAAACAATATCATGGAATATCATATAAATCTATATTTTTTTTAAAAAATGCAATCATCTAAAAAAGTGACATATTTTTGTGTGTTTCCAATGAATCAGTTGTCATGCAAATCTGTGAAAAATAAGTAATAACACTGTCTGACCAACAGCTAATCGTGCAAATCACTGTTATTTTGGGGGAAAATATATGCTCCTAAATAACCAAACTGTTATTTTTTACATTATCAATATAGGCAGTAATTTCTGTGTGTGTGTGTGTGTGTGTGTGTGTGTGTGTGTGTGTGTGTGTGTGTGTGTGTGTGTGTGTATGTGTGTGTGTGTGTGTGTGTGTGTGTGTGTGTGTGTTGGTGAGTTAAAAATCACTGAGCTGTGAGATGTCAAGCCAGTGCTGACAGGAGTTGAAAATGTCAGAAAGACTCCAGATGCTCGATCAACACACACACACACACACACACACACACACACACACACACACACACAGACGCGCACACACATGTAACCACGCACACACATGTATGCACGCACACACACATAGATCGCCTGTCACACACAGCAGCTGGTAGTTGGACTTAAACCCACCTCTGAAGTGTCAAGTGAGACCCACCTAGTCAATC